>NC_136634.1:30743874-31038874 GCF_949748355.1 Melanostigma gelatinosum | reverse complement strand
GTAATTATTGTAGGTGACTTTAATATTCATGTGGATGTCGAGAACAACTGCCTCAGTACTGCATTTATTTCATTATTAGATTCGATTGGTTTCTGTCAGAATGTACAGAAACCCACTCACTGTTTTAACCATACTCTCGACCTGGTTCTGACTTATGGCATTAACATAGACGATTTAATAGTCTATCCACAGAACCCTCTTCTGTCGGATCATTATCTAATAACTTTTGAATTCTTACTAACTGAGTTTACACCGTTAAGCAAGAGTTACTACACTAGATGTTTATCTGATGGTGCCGTAGCTCAATTTAAAGAAGCGATTCCGTCTGTATTTAACTCAATACCATGCTTCGATGTGACAGAGGACTCCTGTGCTAACTTTAGTCCGACCCAGATTGATCATCTTGTCGACAGTGCTACAAGCTCACTGAGAAGGACACTAGACTCTATTGCTCCTTTAAAAAAGAAGTTGGTAAAACAAAGGAGATTCGCTCCATGGTATAACCCTGAAACCCGCAAATTAAAGCAAACATCGCGAAAACTTGAAAGAACATGGCGTTCCACTAACTTGGAACAATCTCGGTTACTCTGGCGAGACAGTCTTAAGACATATAAGAAGGCCCTCCGTAATGCCAGATCAGCTTATTACTCATTGTTAATAGAGAAAAATAAGAACAACCCCAGGTTCCTCTTCAGCACTGTAGCCAGGCTGACAGAGAGTCACAGCTCTGTTGTGCCGAGTATCCCTATAGACCTCAGTAGCAATGACTTCATGAACTTCTTTAATGATAAGATTATGATTATTAGAGACAACATTAATAATCTCCTGCCCTCGACCGATCTTTCCACAAATAGAGTAACCTTAGAAACAGCTGTAAACCCTGATATATGTTTAGATGGCTTTACTCCCATCGACCTTGACAAACTGACTTCAACAATTTTTACATCTAAACCGTCCACCTGTCTCTTAGACCCTATACCGACTAGGCTGCTTAAAGAAGTGCTACCATTAATTAGCACAACTTTATTAGATATCATCAACCTGTCTTTAGTAACAGGTCATGTACCACAGTCCTTCAAAGTAGCTGTGATTAAACCTCTTCTTAAGAAGCCCACTCTGGATCCAGAGGTGTTGGCCAACTATAGACCGATCTCGAACCTTCCCTTCCTCTCTAAGATCCTTGAGAAAGCAGTTGCAAATCAGTTATGTGACTTTCTGTGTAACAATAGTTTATTTGAGGATTTTCAGTCAGGATTTAGAAAGCATCATAGCACAGAGACAGCTCTGGTAAAAATAACTAACGACCTTCTAATCGCATCAGACAAAGGACTCGTCTCTGTTCTTGTTCTGTTAGACCTTAGTGCTGCGTTCGACACTATAGACCACTACATCCTGTTGCAGAGACTGGAACATTATATTGGCATCAAAGGAACCGCACTGAACTGGTTTGGATCCTATTTATCGGATCGATCTCAGTTTGTTTATGTAAATGATGAAGCCTCAATGAGGACCAACGTCAGTTATGGAGTTCCACAAGGTTCTGTGCTTGGACCAATCTTGTTCACCTTATATATGCTTCCTTTAGGCAATATTATCAGAAAACACTCTATAACCTTTCATTGTTATGCAGATGATACTCAATTATATATATCGATCAAACCGGACGAAACCAACCAGCTTGCTAAACTGCAAGCGTGTCTTAAAGACATAAAAACCTGGATGACCTGCAACTTCCTGATGTTAAACTCAGACAAAACTGAAGTTATTCTACTAGGCCCAGAACACCTCCGAAATCAGTTCTCTAATGATATAGTTTCTCTAGATGGCATTGCGCTGGCATCCAGCAGCACCGTCAAGAATCTTGGAGTTACCTTTGATCAGGATTTGTCTTTCAACTCTCAGATAAAACTTATTTCTAGGACTGCCTTTTTTCACCTACGTAATATTTCAAAAATCAGGCACATCCTATCTCAAAGCGATGCAGAGAAATTAGTTCATGCATTTGTTACCTCTAGATTAGATTACTGCAATTCCTTATTTTCAGGCTGCTCTAATAAGTCTCTTAAATCTCTCCAGCTGATCCAGAATGCTGCAGCTCGTGTACTAACAAGAACTAAGAGGAGAGATCATATTACTCCTGTATTAGCTTCTCTGCACTGGCTCCCTGTAAAATCTAGAATAGAATTTAAAATCCTTTTACTGACCTACAAAGCCCGAACTGGTCAGGCTCCATCATATCTTAAAGAGCTTATAGTACCATACTGCCCTACTAGAGAGTTGCGATCCAGTGATTCAGGGTTACTTGTGGTTCCTAGAGTCTTAAAAAGTAGGACGGGAGCCAGAGCCTTCAGTTATCAAGCTCCTCTTCTGTGGAACCAGCTTCCCGTTTCTGTCCGGGGGGCAGACACACTCACCACATTTAAGAGTAGGCTTAAGACTTTCCTCTTTGACAGTGCTTATAGTTAGCGCTTTATAGTTAGGGCTGGCTCTGGCTTGCCTTGGACCGGCCCATGGACAAACTGGTATAGGCAAAAACTACAGGGGGACTTCCTACACTGAGCACCTCTCTCCTCCTCTTCTTCACCTCCGTCTGTATGCATTGATGTCCCATTAATGCTCATTACTAACTTTACTTCTTCCCCGGAGTATTTGTGCTTTCTCGCCTCACAGGATGACCGCAGTTTTATCTGGACACTGGTTCTTCAACCAGCCATGGCCCTGCTGACATCTACTACGATCTTCATGATTAACATTATTAATCCTATTACCGACACCATTAATGCACAGTACTGATTATTAATCCTATTACCGATACAATTAATGCACGGTACTCATTTTGTCTCTTCCCCGGAGTCCTTGTGCTTCCTCTCCTCACAGGTTTCCATGGAGCATGGTTTCATCTGGACCCTGGTCCTTCCTCCTACCATGGCCCTGCTGACTCCAACTGCTAATATCACTTTTATTATTACTCACATTACTATTTCATACTACCGATACCATTAATGCACATTATTGACCTGCTTCTTCACCAGAGTCTCTGTGCTTTCTCGCCTCACAGGTTCCTGTGTATCCGGGTTTACCTGGACCAGGTCTTGCCTCCTGTCGTGGTTGTGTCATACATTGAATGTGCTGTAATTACATTGAATGTGTTGTAATTCACTATCCTGTTCTACACATGACATCATTGCACGCCTGTCCATCCTGGGAGAGGGATCCCTCCTCTATTGCTCTCCCACAGGTTTCTTCCTCTTTCCTCCCCGTTAAAGGGGTTTTTGGGGAGTTTTTCCTGTTCTGATGTGAGGGTCCCGGGACAAGAAGATGTCAAACGTGTACATATTGTAAAGCCCTCTGAGGCAAATTTGTAATTTGTGATTTTGGGCTATACAAAAATAAATTGAATTGAATTGAATTGAATTAAAAAAATATATATATACAGTGCCTTGCATAAGTATTCACCCCCCTTGGACTTTTCTACATTTTGTCATGGTATAACCACAGATTAAAATGGATTTCATTGGGATTTTGTGTAATGGACCAACACAAAATAGTCCATATTTTGGAAGTCAGGGGAAAGTTTACATGGATTTCAAAATGATTCAGAGCATCACCCCTCCCCCCGAGTCAATACTTGGTAGAACCCCCTTTCGCTGCAATTACAGTCTGTATGAACGATCCACCGTGCCTGTGTGCCATCACGTAAGTGCAGGCAGAACGCTCATACACACATTTTAGTTTTTTCTCATTCGATGATATGAGCTGGAGGTGGAAACAGAAAGGGGATGAGTCCGGTTCATAGACTCCCTTGGAGCAGTGGGAGGATTGTGATTCTCGGCTCTTGATAATTCTCGGCTCTTGATAACAGTGTGGGAACACAACATGCTAAAGTGTTGCAGTCCGTTGGTTCTGGTCAAAATCACAGAGCGTTAATGTAATTCCTTAAATAGTTGCTCATAGTGAAAGAGGAGCAGCGTGGATGTCGGGACGCAGTGTTGGCCGGACTTTGGTCTACTGCTCTAGACAAGGGGTTTTCAAAGTCTTGATGCCATGGCCCCCTTATTTTCAGCAGTAATCCAATGGGAAAATCCATTTGAGTTTTGTAGAGGGAACCAGTGTGATGCTGACTTTCTGTTGGCCTACTAACATCTCTAAAGGGTGGAAAACCAGTGAACCAGCATCAGCTGTGTTTAACCCATAAAACAAAGTGCTCCAGTGCAATTGACTGGACATCACATAAGGAAGGAAATACCATTTAACTCAAACTTTCAAGACACATTGAGCTATGCAGCACAAACCCAGATATCATTTAGAACGTGTTTATTAATGTAAAGGCATCATCAGTGTCTCTCTGTTAATCCTGCAGGGGATTCGATATTGGCAACCATTTCTGTGAATGGATGTACGACTACAGCTGTGAGGAGTTTCCCTTCTTTAAAGTGAACGCTCAGGCCTACCCTTCGAAGGCCCAGCAGGTGTGTACAATATGCTAACACACCTACATCTTATTTTATTTGGTTTATACTGTTGCTAACTTGTTGTGTCTCTGCACAGCTGCACTTCATTGAAAGCTACCTGCGTGAGTCCGACCGAGGGTTTGACAATCTCAGCAAAGAGGACCAGATGAAACTGAAGGAGGAGCTGCACGTGGAGGTCAACAGGTGAGCTCAGATGTGGGACATGGTGTGTGAACCGACACAGTTCGAAACAGTGAAAAGGTGAAAACAAAGGGACTGTGTGTTTTTTGACTCTAGGTTCTCCCTAGCTTCCCATTTTTTTTGGTGCTTGTGGTCCATCATCCAGGCCCGGCTCTCCACCATCAAGTTTGGATACCTGGTGAGTAAAAGTTTTAGCACTTTTTTGTTTTTTATAGCTTTAAAGGTGCAATGTCCAAGATGTGGGCTTTTAGTTTAGAACATTCTAAAAGGGAGCTAACATTCTCAACAGATTGTGTAGAGGTTCGAGTGTTGATGTAATGTAAAAGACGTCTAAGAGATATCTACGGAAATTAGCACGCTAGCCCCGGCCCGTCCTGTCTTTTAATAGCCCCTTGTACTTCCGGCTAACGTAAACTTTAGGCCATCACCACACTTGAAGACTAAAAGAATGATGACTGTAAATTGAGATTGTATAAACCTTGGGGAGCAGGTGAACAGACGGAACACATGGCACCTTTAACTATCAACTTATAAAAGGAGGAAATACTGCACTGTGGCAGTTAAAGACCGAAACAGTATTGCCCTGGAGGGCGATACTGGAGTGTCAATATTTACTGTGTAAAGGTTATCTTTGTTAGTATACTTGCTGAGCTGGGTACCACTAAAAAAATCACATTAAGAAAAGTAAGGATATCAGCAAAGTTTTACGATTGATGTCGTTATATGTTAAATGCACATAACAACTCTTTCAGATATGACATAACAGGATTATATACTAATCGCTGATTTAACCCAGCTTGAACATTCTTATACAAAATATGCTGTAAAAGTTGTAACTGCAGTCCAGCTTTAGATATTTGAAAATCACAACATTCAAATACATAAGATAATACTTTATTGATTAAACTATTAGGAGAACTACACCTTAAATCAGAATGAAATGATAGTTGTATACAGTTACACAAACTGGCAATGGGGACTCATAGAAAAAAACAATGCAATACATAAAATAAGGGAACTATATAAATACAATACCAGCATACATAAATGTGCAATAATGTTGTAAATGTGCAAACTTCTCAATACCCATGTCTGTGGTTGTATTAATGAATGTGCTGAAATGTTTAATGTGCATTGTGTGGTACTATTAAGGATGAATATAAGCACAAATGAATTCATACATTCCACTACTTACATTTAGTTTAATATAATGACAGGGCCACATAAAGTAACCCATGTCTGCATTCTTCCTTAATACAATGCTCTGTTTAGATTGAAATTGTTTTGCATACTGTGGGTTCTTAAAAAGCTGCAGCCTTTAGTCAGCTGCTTTCTCCCCGTTTGACAAATATGTATCATCAGATTTTAATAAGATTGATGCTGCCATTAACAAATAAACTCTTCCTCCAGCATTTTTCATACTATTGTCAACTGACTTGAAATTCTAGTGCAGGTAGACGCGGCTAGAATTTGGGGATATTTGTATGTAAACTAATGAACAACACATTGAGAATATTTATTTTTGATGAAATGATGCAGGTATAAAAAAAGTCTTGGGTTTTAATATTTGACTTGTAAACATCATAAAGTGGATATAAAGAGATTAAACAACAGTCAGGCCATTTTCATCACTATGCCTCTGTGACTGAACAGTTTTCATTCACTATTCTTTTCTCCAATTGCTCCCACTTTGCAGTTTTTTTTGGTGTTACACTAACTTCGTTGAAACTCAAAACTTCCTGCACTGGCGTCTCACATTAACAGTCCTCCAATTGGTCAAAGTCCATATTCCATCCCCTTGTGGGTAGGCTTTTATTGTTATCATTGATGCAGGAGGAATGAATTAGTGAAAGAAAACCGTATTTCTGGTCAAAATAAACTTGGAGCGGCAGAGTGATGAGTATGACGATGAAGATGTGTGGTTACAATGAATACAAGTCATTCCAATTTGAGAATTTTACGATCTATTCAGAATGGTACTTGTGTACATATGTATTCATGTGTATTCTTCTGTGTTAGGAGTATGCCCAGGCCAGATTTGATGCCTACTTCCAGCAGAAGAAGATCTGGGCGGTCTAATGGAGCCAAATGATGGGATGGACTGACAGCATGTCCAGCCAAACGTGGGACATGCAAGCTGACAAAGACTCCACACACCAAGCTTTACTTATGCTCCCTATCTTGAGGGGATTCGCTGGCTACTGTTAGTGCTGTGTTGACCAAATGCCAAAACTTGATCACGTGACTAGGTGCTTAAGGTACGCCCCCCCCCCCCCAAAAAAAATCCATTGCAGCTCAAAGTTTACACTGTCAGACTCCCAGAGAGCCCCTCCCCCTGAAAACTAAAATACAAAAAAAACTGACTTGTACTAACCTTCATCAATGGTCAAAGCTGCTCTCCGCTTCTGCCTTGTTGGAACCATATCACTAACACGTTTAGAGCAGGAGAGAGGGGGTTACAGCTAGATTGGAAATGTTGACATTGCATCAATGTATATGTATTGGTCATTCCCTTATGGAAATGTTCTGTTGGAAATAACCAAAATGTGAACATCTCTTGGTAGATTGCTGCTCACAGAAGCAGCCAGTTGCTAACTATATATATTATATATAGACCTCAGTGTGCCAGTAACCTGGCCCAGTCTGTGACGGGCCAACTTGTTTGCTGGTGGAATCTTGACTTGATCGACAGGTCGGAGTGATGTCTACACTTGTAGATATTACACACTTGCTGCTTGTTCGATTTTATTTTTTTATCGTTGTATTTGAAATTTTCTTCAGGCCAGGGCAAATGCAGTTATGTGGTATTGTCAAGTATGTGAATAGTCGAAGTTCCTTTTTCTGGGCAGCTGGTTAAACTCCGCCAAAACCAAATCGAAGACGTTAAACATCGGGTGTCGTCATTGATATTAGGTCTGGTTCTTGGTGGCTTCCCAACTAATAATGCGATCACGCTGACCAGCTGTGACTTTTTCTCAACCTGTTTTCATTTTTACTCACTGAAGTTTGGTAGGTTTATGGTATTAATATGAATAACTGTGACAAGTACATCCACATCTCTGTGTAGTTTACACATTGGGTATTAACATCTGCACTGTCTGATTTAGCCAAAAAGACATTCCAGCCATGCTTCATAAGCCTGGGAAAGTGTTGCTAAACAGCTAACTGACCCTATTTCTGCTTTTTTACTTAAATATTTTGCACTGACATACGTGCACAACAGTGGTCAATCACTATGCCTACTGCTATCATCGTATCCATGACCTTGTATAGCATAGATTACTCACTTAGACGAGTTGTGACTAGACAGCTGTACAGTCACTTTGTTAAAGGGGCATTTAGCAAATTTAGCATCTGCTACTGAGAGCTGAGTCCTAGCGTAATCACCTTGTCAATACAAGCACACACTCATATTCTGGCCATTGTCTGCTGTAGCATGGTAAAATACTTACTTAATGCACCTGTAACAAAGGAATCACTGTGCCCTGTGTGTGACAGGCTCGCCCCATAGGCTCTGCTTTTAGTCTTTCTGATATGCAGTTGGATTAGAGTTCAAAATAGTTTCAAATGAGAGAGAACTGTGACTTATGCATCGTGCTGTCTCTCACCCAAACACCCTGAGACTACCCCAATTCTACCCAAATGGCAACCCACGGTTCTGCTGAGCTACGCCAATGCTGAAGAAAAATATATGACAAGAATATTTTTTTGGTCTAAAGGCCTTTACACTGGGGGCGTGACGAATATACAACACAATACTCGCCTGCGAATATTTCATCAAAATGATTCATACCGGCAGCGATGCGTAAAAAAATGACGGCACTTTTTCATCACATAGTATGAAATGGCATCATCCTCCAAACTCTTTAATGCTGAGTGTCACTCTTATTACGACCCCCATGCACAACATGTGGAGAAATCCAGAGCCGTATACCTAATTACAATTGCTAAACCATGATTGGACAATCACTGTTTGGGATAGGGATTCAGCAATGGTCAATTGAAAAGCGAAATATTTGCTTTAGGTAGTTTTAAGTAATACTGCATGGAAATACTAAAGGAGATACTTGTTTTCCACAAAATGTCTGATTGACAAATGAAAGCTGTGCGACCGCCCCAAAGGCTGTCATGCATATCCATGTTCGTTGCTGTTAGGTTGTAGCATTGTGTATACACCAGGGTGTATTTCCTGTATACCTGTGAGCATTGCGACTTCGGTGTGGAAGCAACCAAATGACTCTTGTGAAGCGTACAGTAAGCATTACCTCATACTTGTGAAAATGGCTATACAGGTGTGTACACAGAGCTGAAGGAACTGAGCTGGATCATGTAACTAAACTAAACCCAACACTAGTCACCTGATACTGGAACCATCCAGAAGTGTTGGAATGTCTACTGAGGCACTTTTGATCTGAGGACCGGAAAACAAAATATGTACGATATATTTACTTGAGCGTTTTCGTGTGTGAAACATTTGGGGGTTGTTGAACTGTGACTGTTATTGAAATGTTAGTTTTATTTTACATGCAGGTATATTTTTATTGTATATTTCACTGTGATATTTCCTTTGGAATGGGCTTACTGTATAGTTTTAACATTTTATTTTGCGATACAGTGGGACTAGGGGTCGTGCCAGCAGAATGTGTCGTGGATTATACTGGTGGTCTATTAAAAAAGTATTACTGGGGCATTCCCTTTGTAGCAATCGTCTTTATTTTAGTATCTATTCTTTCTTTTTTTCAATACCGTTCAGTGGCTCTTTCTTCTACCAAACCTAGTTTTCATTTTTTTCTCTCTTTTATGAATGAAATGTATTTGTCCTGACCTTCCCTACATGCTGTCTCTCAATTTTTTTTTGTCCCTTTCCATGATATTTTATGTTATATTTGTGATAGAAAGAAACATGATCTGTAACTATAGTACATTCCATACTTAACCTTCAGTACACTCAACCAAAATAACAACATTTTGATCTGATTGGTTCTAATACAATTGTGGAAGTCCCCAGTAGAGAACAAACAAACTACCCTCGCTTCTGTTTATACCTGTAATTAAATATATGTACTATTCACTGACAAAAATATAGAGGGACATGCTGAAAAATATCCAAATATAAAGAATCACAAATTTGTACCTTTTCATTCATAATGACTGTTCATGGTCTTAATGTAATACCCTTTTGTTTTGTTAAAAAAAAAAAACATTCTGTTCAGTGAAAGCACCCACAACTACACTATCATGTGACTCACATTGATAACCTTTGCTATCTATGCAGCTATACTGAATGCATATGTACTCATAGAGATATAATGGGTGAACTGCTGCAGCATAGAAAATACCTTTGCTGTAAATGTACTTTTCTGCTTTGCACAAACAAAAAATAAAGAGAAAACAACTAACTGACCAGTGTTTTTTTGTACCCATAATATATTTGAGACTTTACATGAAAGGTCCAATAAACTATTGTGTTGGAGGGAACTGCTGCTTGTTGTGTTGAATAAGCACAGCTTTTTATTATTGGAACCATATTGGTTAAATATTTTGTATCACTTGACGCTTCAGCATTTTGGTGGCCATAGGGGACAGTTATTTCTTTTGACATATTAGTTTTTAGCCGCTCTAAGAACACCTATATTGGTCTGTTAGTTCAGCGCTTTAGACTGATATGTCATGGCAACCATAGCATGCTATTATCATGCTGTTTTGTGACATTTATTGACATTGGCATCAAGTTAACATTTTGATTTTGTTCTCCAAAACGAATGACCTTCCAATCTGACTCCCACAGCAGGGGTTCAAGCTAAATGCTAACATCAGCATGCTACTTGCTTAAAATGACTATGCCAACATGCTGATGTTTTGTAGCCATACAATTCAGCATGTTTAGCATATTAGCGCCGCATGTTAGCATGCTAACATTTGCTAATTAGCATTAAACACAACAGACGAGGCTGATGGGTGTGTCATTAGTTTTGCAGGTAGCCTATTTGCTCATAAACTAAAACCTCTGGACAGCTGGGACTGTGGAATGCTGCAGTGAGAGCAGTGATGAGACGTACCTTTACAGCAAATGGAAAATGCTTGCCTGGGAATATTTTGCATCATAACTATTCACAAAGGTAGCCCATACAATCAATGATTGGCAACCAACTGAATTCATGTCCTATTCTTTTTTTCGGTAAGGGCATTTGATTGCTGTTGCGATGTATAGAGAATAACATAACAAAAATGTAAAAAAACGAATCTAAAGACTATCTTTAAGTTGTATAATGTTTTTAATGTTTCCAGATCAAATTCTATTTTCAAAGATTAATAAACTGAGCAAACTGTGATTCACAGTCCTCAACAAGACGTCTATCTTTTAGATCATTAGAAAATAACAGACAGCCAACTGAGCTCATTTGCCAACCATTGTAAGTTGTGCTCCTTGACTTTTTGCAGTGTCATGGCTCTGTAATACTGCCAACAGTGGATCGAATAACGTGTTGTGCAACAAAGTCGGAAAAAAGTTTTCATGTGTCTGGTTTTTATCATGGTGTGTTTAATGAATTAAGATATTAAGATAAAATGTTTATTAGCTCCGCAGCCAGGTCTGATAATAATGCATGTCTCTATGTGATATTGTAGCAGTGGCGGCTGGTCAATAGAGGGCCATGGGGCATGGCCCCACCATGCGGCACACAACAAAAAAAAAAAATTATAATAATCATAAATTATACAAATTGTCAATATTTGTGTTTTTGAACTATGGAATGTACCCAGTAATGTGTGTAAAATATGATATCTGCACAAAATATATGCTTTTCCTGCTCGTCCTCTCCGCCTGTGTGCTCGTCCGCTCGTGCTCTGCACCTGTGTGTAGACACTCTGAGAACGCGCAGCTTGGGGGGCCTAATCGTTTTGGCCCATTGGGTCTATGAAGCAGTTTAGCCAATTGCTGATTCAAGATATAAATGAGTGACACACAATTTCGCCAATCAGCGCCCTCAAATAGATTCAGCGTGGGGCCAGAACGATCAGGCCCCCCTTGCTGCGCGTTCTCGTCAGCTCCAAGACCCGTTTGAGAGGAGAACTTTGGAGATTCTGCAGCCAAAGAGCTGATATCAGATCAACCTGACCTCACAATCAGACAGCAGACTACAAGCGAAGCTTCACTACTAGCTGTACACCAGACAGGTTTGGCTAGCTGGATGACATCATGCTAATCATTTATTTAGCTTTTTAAAACAACGGGGACAGATCCAGCACGGACAGTTACGGGAGTGAGGGCTGAGGAGGTAAGGAAACATGAGAACACCAGGACACACATGAGAACTCTGTCAAGCTACATATTAGGCAAAGTGAACATCTTTTCTTCTACATAGCTGTCCTCAGTCTCATCTGCTTAACTTGGTCATGGAGGCATCAACATGTAATAGAGATGTTAAATTAACAGTGAAAACTCATCATAGCTTAATTTAACATCAGTATTCATAATTACACGTCATGTTTACTTCTCCTGATCTTTACCTCCTATAACAAGGTCCATAGGGTCATCTCAATAAATGAACATGTTATATTATATAAGTGTTATTTACTGCTTTTTTTTGTGTTGGAATAAATGTTAAATATTTAACTGCCAAGTAATAATGCGTGTTTGATACTTACATTTTTTTGCATTAAATCATACTGGGATGTTTGCTGAAATTGATAGGACGGCCCTACCTAGAACATGTTCCACCAGCCGCCACTGTATTGTAGGATATAAGGTGGAACTTAGAATACTAATACTTTTGTCAAAAACACAACTCCAACTGAATGTTAGTGTTTGTCTGTGTCTACTTGAATGTGGAATAGTTTAACATTTTGGGAAATACACTTTTTTAGAGGGTAATAAGAAGATTGACAATTGCATGTCAGTCAGTTAAATATAAGCTACAGCTGGTTAGCTTAGCTTAGCATTAAGACTCGAAACTGGGGGGAAACTAGCCTGGCTGTTTCCGCCCACCAGCACCTCTGAAGTTACCTCACCTCAAACTATGCAATTACAGTTTCTGTGTAAGCGTAGTTGATGTATGACACAGCCCCCTTTTGTTTCCCAAACATTCCTTTCGCTGTTGACAATGAAGCATAGAGGACAGAGAGACAAAGGTCAGAGGGACAAGAAGAGGCGAAGGTAATAGGTAAAAGTCAGGGAAAGGAGGAGGCGTGTGTGAGTTTATAGATGTGGTTTGGAGAGTAAAATGAATGCAAAGTCACAGCTTGCAGAGACTGGGGGGGGTTACTGGCCACTGCTCAGGGGGCTGGAATCTTTCTTTCTGCTGTGTGTGTATCAGTGTCCTTCCCTTTGTTGGCAAATCCACGGGAGAGACAGAAAAGTGGGTCATGGCGGTCGGTAAATTTCACACTGGTTGTACATGCAAACGTCGGCCAGGTTTCATGTTGGGGGACCATGTAAACAAGCAAATGTCTTGTCAACCAGCGAGGAAGAGTTTCCGTGTACGTCCCAGAGTCACGCTGAGGCCTTGGCTCCCAGTGTCCCCTGACACACACAGAGAGAGAGGCAAACAGGGTGGCAAGAATGCAGTGTGGAGGAATGTCAACACAGAGACAAAGCGCAAAGGGTTGGAATGATCAGCTGGGGGGCTTTTGCTTGTTTACATCCATGTGGCCTGCCTGAAGTTGTTGCTTTTGTTAAATAAGATACAGACTGGAACAGCGAAAACATCTGCTGCTGCTGGTCTGCGTCTGCTGAAAAGAAGTCTTCATTTTAGAGGAAGACAGGGATTGCATTTTCAGCCCCGGTGCCAGAAAATTGGATAGAATAAACAGAGGAATTGACAGTGAGTGTGCATAGTGACACAGACCACGGATAACATTTACAGAAATAATGTTGCATGTCAAAATCAGAAGTTATGCTCTGCTGTACAGTTTGGTGCTTCTTGCCTAAACCAAGCCCGTGTGCACATTTTTCATCATCACCTCCAACCCAAGTTGTCTCCAGTTTTGTCCATCAGTGGTGATATGGACGTTGGACACACAAGTGGGATGATTTGACTTTGGAAAAGTCTTGGGGAACATGTCCGAACAGAGATCATTAGCTGGGACATTCTTCAAATAGGCATTCCTGGATCATCATGAAATTATTTCTATTCTGAAGTCTAAATCTTTCTATTTTGTATGATTCATTTATTTTTCAAAATGTGCACACAAAAAAAATTTGCATTACACAATAAATAACACAACTAACTGACTGACTCTGAAGTGTTCAAGTAAGAATAAAGTAAACAGAGTAAACATGTAAGTGGATTTATAAAATAATGATAATATGAACTCACCAGTGATCCTAGTCTAACAGGGCCATCTGGTGGCAGATGAACAATCTCAACTTCCCTCTCTCTATTTTCTCTTTATGGCAGAGCACATATGTAGAGCCTGAACCATATCATCACGTTTTAATGATGTCATTTCTGAACAAATGTAGTTCATAACATTAATGTAGACAACTGATCACAGACTTTGGTAAGCCAGGCAGAAGGGCTCAGGCAGGTATGTTCTAAAAACGTTTTATGTTGTTTTCTTATTTTGTCTTTTACAACTGGTCTAAAATATATCTCTCAAGTGGTGGAAACATATTTATTTTACTCAAGTAAAAGTAGCAATACTATAGAAATACTCAGTTAGCAGTAATTCTTTAAACTTTAAGGGACCCTATGTGAATTAAAACATTCGCTTTAAGTCAAAACTTAAATAGATATCATCTGTAGAAACCTTCAGAATATAGAGAGGAATGAAAGTGGAAAGTTTGGTGTATGTAAGACCTACGGAAGTGCAGATTTCTGGCTCAGAGTCTGAGAATTTAGAGAAAACGGCCTTTAAATAAATGTCTTATAAAATAATATACATTTTGAAGACACTACATGTGAATCGGGTAAAGAAAATTAACGAATGGATCCCATAAGAACCCACACCCATTTTTCCTTCAAGGAAAATTATAGGAGACAACAGACTAAATGGACCACATGGAACACATTTCTGAAAACATTTTCGAAAATACTACCCGCTCCATTGAGCGTTTACGTATACATTTTTTAAATTGGTGACAAATATTTGCTTTTTTATTTGCAACACAGATCAAAATTATAACCTTTCTGGTGAGATTTAAACAAAACATATTTTTCAGATTTGTTTTACAAGACAAAAATGGATGATCTTCAGTGGATCCTGAACACTATCGTTCATACTAACACATACTGCGAAAACAACAATGAAATTACTTTGAAATAGGACCAAAATAGGACTGTTAAATCTAGTTTGTTTTTGTGTTTTATTTACTGATATGTACATTTTTCTTTCATAATTTCCTAATTCTTTCATAATTCATTTGACTAATAATTTTGACATTTTTTTGGTTTGAATTAAAAAAAATGTTCTTTTGAATTCAACAAAAGAACACATTTTAATAAAAAATAACTTAATCGGCTAAATCAATTGAGCAGCTCATTACTATTTTTCTTATTGTGACACATTCTTTGTCTTTTTCTGAGACAATAAGTTTAAAAGCCCGACGTGTGACATATCTGTCACAATTATATTTTCATAACGTTTTAACATAAATTAGTTTAATAAACCTGTATGTGTCACTTAGGGACTGTGGTGGAAAAAATTCCTATACCCGCTTTGCACGAGTCTTTTAATGCTGAAATACATAATACCAAAAACCAGGTTGTCTTTTAAGTATTTATTCTCTGCGCAGAGAAGGTTCAATCATCACAACAGAATGCGTACAGTCTCAGTGAGGAAGAACCAAGAACAAAGTGAACAAGCTTTCTTTATACAGAATGAGCAAAGGTGGGGGCCGATGGCTCAGACCTTTGGTCTCAGACTGATAGGAACAACAATGAAAGACAAACGGCCAGCAACCAAAACAAGCGTCCCAAAGGCCTTGGCGCTGGAACATTCTCATACAACACGGTTAGTTATCTTTGTGAACAGGAAAGGGACACGGTGAACTTCAACAAAGTTCAGAGCAAAATGACTTATGCATGAATACAATATACTGAGTAGAAATATATACTAGGTAAAAAAATACCATTACAGGACTTGAAGAGTTAAAATCAAGGATACAACTGTATAAGGAGCTTTTCAGGATATTTAAAGTGTCTGTGACAACTGTGTCACCGTGGGTACTTATGGGATATATCACCATGAAAGCAAACTATTCTCTGTACCCCGCTTCATCTGTGCCCTGCGAAAGGGTTTTTCTAAAGCAGGCAAAATAATCAAAAAAACAAGAAAAGAGAAACCGCCTGCAGCCCAGAACTGCGGAAAAGTTGTTCTTTTTAAATAAAAATGAATAAAATGTTTTACGTGTTGTCCCTAGTAACATAAGGAGAGTCACAAACCGAGGAACACAAGCACATTCGTCCATGGCTCAATGGGTAGAGGGTTGTCCGGTAGCCGCAAAGTCGGCTTTGCTGCTACATGTCCGAAGTGTACCTGAAAAATACACTCGGACCATGAGTGAACCAATTGGATGGAAAGCTTCAATGCGTCATCTCGCCATCACTACTTATAGGGACACAGCAGGTAATCCAAGGACGAGACGAGAGAGGAAATCCAGCAGGACAAGGCAGGACAGGCAGACTGGAAAATCAGGAGCAGGCCGAGCCAACCGAGCAGGTTGACATGACAATGATCTGGCAATGTGGAATAGCAATGTGAAGTGTCATGTGTCATTTGTCATGAAACGTCAAAAGCTTTAACATGGCTACTTTAATACATCCAGCATGAGTTATTGGAGAAAGTATTTGTAAACTAGTATATCGTCAAATACTTTGCCACACTTTGCACCACTGTTTGCCCTAATATTATCAAATCCATTAAATGTGAAGTTCAATTCAATTTAATTCAATTTATTTTTGAATCGCCCAAAATCACAAATTACAAATTTGCCTCAGAGGGCTTTACAATATGTACACATTTCACATCCTCTTGTCCCGGAACCCTCACATCAGAACAGGAAAAACTCCCCAAAAACCCCTTTAACAGGGAGGAAAGAGGAAGAAACCTGTGGGAGAGCAATAGAGGAGGGATCCCTCTCCCAGGATGGACAGAAGTGCAATGACGTCATGTGTAGAACAGGACAGTGAATTACAACACATTCAATGTAATTACAGCACATTCAATGTATGACACAACCACGACAGGAGGCAAGACCTGGTCCAGGTAAACCCGGATACACAGGAACCTGTGAGGCGAGAAAGCACAGAGACTCTGGTGAAGAAGCAGGTCAATAATGTGCATTAATGGTATCGGTAATATGAAATAGTAATGTGAGTAATAATAAAAGTGATATTAGCAGTTGGAGTCAGCAGGGCCATGGTAGGAGGAAGGACCAGGGTCCAGATGAAACCATGCTCCATGGAAACCTGTGAGGAGAGGAAGCACAAGGACTCCGGGGAAGAGACAAAATCAGTACTGTGCATTAATGGTATCGGTAATAGGATTAATAATGTTAATCATGATGATCGTAGTAGGTGTCAGCAGGGCCATGGCTGGTTGAAGAACCAGTGTCCAGATAAAACTGCGGTCATCCTGTGAGGCGAGAAAGCACAAATACTCCGGGGAAGAAGTAAAGTTAGTAATGAGCATTAATGGGACATCAATGCATACAGACGGAGGTGAAGAAGAGGAGGAGAGAGGTGCTCAGTGTAGGAAGTCCCCCTGTAGTTTTTGCCTATACCAGTTTGTCCATGGGCCGTATGTTTTATGACTTCATAATGAATCTGTGCCAGATTTAGAGCCTTTTTTGGTTTGTTTTTTTCGAAATAAAAATTGATATTGACAACAAGCTTCCAAGAAATCATTTGAAACCAATTTTGCTAAAAACCATAGCGTTGTATGAAAAGTGAGTTTTGCATATTTCACAAATTTGCAAAAGACATTCTAGCAGAAGTGGGCATGGCAATGATAATAGTAATAATGTTAATGATTATTATAATAATAATAATAACAATAATAATATATTCCAACATTCATTGAAGCTAATTTGAGGCTCCAGCAGTCTGACCTGTGGTGCAGGTTCATGGTCAGAACGGAACCTTGGTCGTTGCTGTTATGTGCTGTGCACTGTTCTCATTGCCGACTGCTCCAGTCCTGTTCTGTCAGAAGAGTTAAGATGCAGTGGACTCAATATGCTGGGTTTTTGGAGAAGATATACCACTTATCTTAGATTTCATCATCAAATAAGCTGCACTCAAAGTAAGAAAGTGTTCATGGATGAGTTCACCTGCAGTGTTTAAAAAATAGCAAGTGTTGTTGCTGTGGTTAAATAAGCATTACACATTTGATTACTGTATCCAGACTGTTATAAACTGGCCATCCAAGTGAAGCAGAAAGTATTTTTTCTATTTTAGTTTGGTACTCTCCTTCAGATGGAAATTCTGGATCACCTTCATTATTATTTTAAAGTTAAATAGCCTGCTGTACATTTTGAGTTTTGTACTCCACCAATGTAGCATAGCACTATATTAACAGTTAATATAAAAAAAAACTACTTTCACAGTGTTGGATCCATAGTGATACAAGCCATTGTCCCACCTCAAACTCCAGCAGCCTGCTTCAATTTCTTCACTGTCAAGAAGTTTACTTGCAAGGTAACGAAATTGCTTTTGACTGCCGACTGTACAACTTTTTTGTTCTTCCTCACCACCACTGGATTTGCTCCATTCTGACACATTTTTGTTGTTTCCCTCCTGTCTCTCTCGCACACGATAGATTCAAGTACGCTGATTTCCTGCCATCCTGTTCCTGTGTGTCATGTGGAGTAACACACACTTGACAAATCATGATAAACAGTGCAGTCCTAAGTAAACTTGGCTGTTGTTTGTGTCAAATTCACATACGATTGTATCCACACGCATTCATGGGAATCACTCTCTCACACACGCACACACACACACGCACACAATCACACACACGCACGCACACTGATAAAGGGGAATGAGACAAATAACATAAAAAAGAAATGTCACTCCTAATAAGAGTTGTATTTATTTCCCTTTCATAAAAAGCCAAAAGTAGAGAAAGTAAATCACTTTTAGAGTATTTCTTTTGACGATTAATATGGAGAACAGAGAGCTACGATGTTATAAGAATGCAGTGAAGAACCATGTACAGTAAAACGCAGGAGATTAAAGACATAATTAAAACTGATTGCCTTGGCAAAGTAAGAAAACAGCAAGGAACGCTTTCTAGCTAATCTCACTTAGTCTAAAACAACAACAAAACAACAAACAGAAGTAAGATAACCCTTCAACTTTCATTTTTCCCTGAAGGGCGATTGTTTTTTGCAGCAACACAATAAAGTAAAAAAATCCTATATGGAGTACATCAAAAGGGGGGAGAGATGGGCACGAAATGTTACAGACTCAGGGAAAAACAACCGTGGTCCCAGTTTGATCTATTCATCATAGAAATTGCTCACAAGAATAAACTGCTGAATTTTGGGACATCAGTTCCAAGATCAACATCAAAGAAACAAACCCCTAACATGAGTTTGTACATTTTAACCACTTCATGTAAACAACATGGCCGACACCAAGAAAATCGTCAGTTAGCCTAAAATTCAGTGGCGGGCCGTGCATTTTACCTGGGCCTTCAGTGCTGTCCTGCAGCTGAAACACCACCTAATAATCTCAATATGACGCGCAAGCTACGGTTATTTGTTTCTAGGGGCGTAACAATACACGTATTCATATTAAACCGTTCGGTACGAGGCTTACGATCCGAACAATACGTTTGAATAATACTAGAGCATTGGTAAAATGCAGAAGCTTAAATTGTGGGAAATATGTTTTCGGTGGACTGCGCTCACGTAGGAGACAACGGGCTTTGTGACCTCTGAACCCAGAACAAAAAAACAAAAGACAGCTGAGGCACCGCACTTCTGGGAGGCTACGCTAAACTAGCTTAACAAACAATAACTCCGCGCATGACGGTATGCTTCGTTATTAACGGACAATGTATATAGTCCAAATCTATATAATTAACACAATGACAACAACAAACTCACAAGAACCAGTCACACACATATTCATATGACAACTAAGCATGACAAATCAATCCAGCAGACCTGCAGTGGAACACGCATTCTGCTACACACTCAAGGGCCATTCAGATATTAGATGTAAAAAAAACAAATGCAGTTGACTTACCAAATGCTGTTCACTTAAAGACAAACTCCATCCTCCTGTCTTTGTTGACAAAGAGTTTAATCCCACGGTTAAATCCCAACTCACAGATCCGTTTCTCCTCCTTCAGCCATTGAGTGTTAAAAAAACAAAGCTACGTAAAAAGAAAAATAATCTACACCAAGCAAAATGCAAAAAAATTCATAATTTCTTCCATATCTTTCAATTTGAACTCTTACTACTCAGACTAAGTCTCTGATGGCTACTTTAAGTTTCGTTTCACAATAGTCATGCGCTCGCCCACTGACCAATCACAGCACACGCTGCACCTCACTGCAGTGCTACACCTTAAAACTGAGCTGCCCGTTAATGCTGACGCACTTGTAGGCCAGCTAGAAGGCTCTGGCACGTCAAAGAATACACCCAACATGTCAAACTAAAGATCTGATTGGTTGAAGACTATGACAATCAATAAAATCGTCCCCATTCACTTAAACTGCAAAGGGATTCACTTGTGAGGCCCGCCACGTCATTTTATGTGGCCCGCAAATCCGCCAGCAAAAAAAAGAGAGAATTTTTTTTAATTTCTTTTTACAAAAATTAAAAGTTAGATGTGAAAATAAAAATATCCCCATGGTCGAAATTATGAGATAGAAAGTCAAAGTGATGAGATAGCATGTTGTCTGTGTGCCGACATTAAAACTATCACAACAGGTGGACAGGAGATGTAACAACCCATAAAGAGGTTTCCAACAAGTAATCGTACCTTTCTCAACATGCGTACTTCTCTGTACTTGTGGACTTGTGAAACGTCAGTCTCAGCCCAAGTACTGTTCCAATTCAAAGTTCACATCGAGCCAAGCACGGTCCAAATGCCCGGATGTGGCTCCGCCCATTTTACCGGGGATGCATTGGAGGTGACTTGTCTGTACTTGGGACCAGGAAACAATGGCGGAGGAGAAATCGCACAACTGGAAGTTGAAACTTTCGAAATACTACAGTTGTTAAGTCACAGAAAGTAATTTTAGGATGTTTTGAGGCGAAAAGTTAGTTGTTTAAGCACCAAATCTGTGGTCGGTTTGTCAAGATTCAGCCGATTTTAAAAATCTGCACCGACGATTTCGGAGATGTGAGGTGTTGGTAGCACGATCTGATCCACATACATCTATTTATTTATATATGTATGTACATATATAATTGTATGTATATATAAATAATAATATATAATTTTTGATTTTAAATGAAAACGAAAACAGCAGGGTTGTCATATTTAGTTTGATTGTAAAAATACTTTACAGAAAAAAAAAACGGGTTAAACTCATGAGACCAGCTGAGGTGGTGATGTCATCAAGTAAGCTGCTGTTCCAATTGTCTGTAGGGCTGCAACAACGAACAGATAAAATCTATGGATATCGATTATTAAAAGAGTTTGCAACGAATTTCATTTTCGATTCTTGTCGCGCGATTATTACGCCACTCAGTAAGTGAGATGTGAGTTGAGCCATTCGCGCCGGCGGCTATTCATGCACTGGATGCGCCGGAAACGGGTCGTGGCTTATCACCCTGAAAGCCGTTCAACTGTCCGCCATTAACCATGGAAGAAATAACCTCTATTTCTGCTTAGTACGTGTTGTGGAAGTCAGAGATATCCCGGGACACTAAACTAAATATGTTCGGAGTCGTTACATTTACACCGTCTTACATTTACAACCGGCCCTTTGAGGGCGACCGTGATGCTGATGTGGCCCCAGAGTGAAAATGAGTTTGACACCCCTGCTCTAACTGCTTGAAGGAGTAGCAGCAGGGGACAGGGCTTAGCAAAGGGTCAATTGAAACACTTCAGTTGTGTAATATCTGATACGGTGGGTAATGTTGTTGTATATGGTCCTGCTGTGCATCATGCTCATGGCGGGCCCACAGTTGAAGCTGGAACTGATTTCTCTGTGTGCTGTCCAGCCACGCTGGAGAATCTGCAGGGGCTTCTGTATGTTAGGCAAATAGGCACCAGTGTTGAGATGCACCTGACCTTCCTAAAGGGGCCCTAAAACATAGTTAAGTATGATTTAAGAAAGTCGGCTTCATTTGGAAGTAATTTTTTGGGCTGCCAGAGGTCAAACTTATGAACTCTGTTTTAATTTCTGGTCCTGAAGCTAAAAATAGTAATGGGTTGCCTTCTGATTACCTCCAAACCTATATGTTTTAAGCTGTTCTAGTAGCTTGAGTTATTTTTGGGCCTCCCTCTTTAACAAAAATAGGAAAAAACAAGTGGCCGCTCTTCATAATGCTCTAATTTAGATAAATTGTTAAAAATATTGTTTCACTAAAATTTGGACTGTTACAGTTATTTCTTTTGAACTTGAGGGTGTGTGCCAAAAAAGTGCCAAACTCCATGCATCCAGTTATCCGGCTTGTCCACCTCACGTTAGTACATTTTCATTGACAACTACCGGATGTCCGTTGTAAGCTGCCACTCATCTCCGACAAAGTGAAACAACCCAACCACTTCTTCACCTGTGTGGCTAGTTTGTAGAACAGCTGCCCGGCAACCTTAACGTGGTGAGCAGCAAACGTGGCTATAGGTCGAGATGCAAATCACAGACAAATGCTACTCTGGTGACTTCCAGGCTTCCCAGAGAGTCCCTTTCGTCGTCTGGTACAGCTGAGGTGCCACTTGATGGATGACATCCTTAAATTTTGTAGAACATAAACTGAAATCCATTCTCCACAATGCTGTACATTATAAGGGTCTTTTGAAATGAAACAGGCTATGGATGCTGCCGACAAGAACCATGTAAACTTCCTAGAAGCCATTGCACCGCAATAACCCTCTGTTTGGTTCTCACTAGCAGTCTCTCTCTCTTTATGAACTAAGGGTGTCCTATGCTGTACTTATAGTAAAGCCACTTGGGGCACACTTGTGATTTGTGATATTGGGCTGCATAAATTAAACTTGGTTAATTAATAGAAATTGTCAATTAGTAGTTCCTGAACAATGCAGTATAAAATACTATATAGTAGGTATGAGGCTAGAACACTGAAGAGGTGTCAGAACTGACCTGTGAGATCCAGATTGGTCTTAACCCACTTGATTTGACTGGTGTACACAAAGTTCTGGTCACTGTTGTTGTAAAAGTTGAGTTACATTATGTGAACACAAACACCACTTCCTTCTGTTTCCTGTGAGAACCAACCTTTGATCCTTACATCTTGCTCCCAGCATTGAGTCAGACACATGACGTCCCCCGGGAGTTCAACGGCATGTGCTCTACAAGGTCCCCGCTTTCCTTTTGCGCCATTCTCTGTATATTGTTTTTAACTCTGAAAGTCTAAAAATACACTTGAGTGCGGATGTTGCTGCTGCTGTTACATAAGCATTTGGGATTGAAGTGTCAGGAATAAGAGGTTATACAGAAAGTTTCTGGATCTCAGTTCTCGAAAAGTAAACGATCGCGGAAGAAGGGACAGTTTCCTGGAACAGCTTCACAGAGAAATATCTACTCAGAATTCACTTGGAGCTTTGTGTTTTGGTCACTTTTTAATGTAATTGAGGAAAAAATGTCACAGATTTCCTGGGCTCCACTTTAAAAGCTAACACGAACATCAATAAAGTCAATCACTCAGACTGTACTGTATTTAGTCTATATTCCAGAATTTGATGTGTCAGGGGGAAAAAATGTTCCTTCATCCCCACAAATGTATCCTGGATAACATCAACCTTTCTTTCTCATACGTTCCCTATGCAACTGTAGAGTTGAGGACAAAAGGACAGTTGACTGCATACCATTCCCCTGTTTTTTGCCCCAAATTTACTGTCTCTCTCCACTGTCACGATCAAAAAAAGGCAACAAATATTCATGATATATTAATATACATATTGTTACTCGGGAAATGGCAGTGTTAGAAACATAACATAATTTCATACTAGTAGAGTATGGACTGGTGGCACAGACATGGATGGATTACTGAATGGGCCTACAGGGCACAGGCCCATGAGCCTGGTCTTCACCTGCAAAATGTCGTTCAAAGAGACACGTAGCAGGAAGTGACTCAAATCACATTTGGTTACATTGCTATTTGCTGTCATTGAAAATAAAATGATAAAACTAGAAAATGCATTTCCTGCTGAAAATGCATTGGAATGCTGAAAGCTGAAATGAATATTTCAAAATAAAAGCCCCAGAGAGTGAATTCTAACTGAACTGCTTGTGATGAAGCCTGTCAATAACCTCTGTAACCTCTGTTTATGTGTGTCAAACATTATGATTATATCTCCTCCCCCCCCACCCAGCACCACCCTTTCAAAATAAAAGCCCCATGGATTAACTGTATTTAAACAAGCTCAAAATTAGGCTTTTTTGTTAAAAAAATGAATGCTCTTACTAATACTGTGACAACTACTACTGCTGCTGCTAATATAGTATTACTACTACTGTGACTACTACTTCCACAATAACTTTTGCTGTTGCTACTATTACTACTACTGCTATTACTGCTGCCATCAATATCATTACCACTACTGCTATTACTACCACTATTACTTATACGACAACTGCTACTACTACTATTCATGCTACTAAAAGTAGTAATACTACTACAGCTATCAGTACAACTGCTACTAGTACTACTACTACTGCTACATCTTCTACTGCCATTACTATTACTACTATGACTACTACTGTGATATTAAATACTACGACCAATACTACAGCTATTACTATGACTACTGATACTACGTCTTCTAATTACTAATACTTCTACTACTAATAATACTTCTACTACAACTTCTACTACTACTACAAATATCACTACTACTACTACTGGTAGTTATTCTAATGCTACTAATACTTCTACTAATAATACTTCTACTACAACTTCTACTACTACAAATATCACCACTGATGAATTTTTTTAAGCCACAGAAACTGTTCAAATATCAAAATGTTCAGCTCTTTCAGGAGAGGTGTGATATGACTTTTCATATTTGTAATCTTTAAACTCTTTGAATTATTCAGGTTTTTGCAATTTGTTTTTGAATTGGATATCTATTTTCAGCAATGTTTTTGCGATTAATTTCAGTTTTCAGCATTCCAACGCATTTTCAGCAGGAAATGCTTTTTCTAGTTTCTATATGATATTTCTGTCAGTAGCTTAATGTGGTTGAAATGAAAAGGAATCAGGATATGAGGCCCCAGGACATAACAACACAGATGTTTGGGGGAAAGAAAAAGTAACTGTAGCATTGACCAGGACATTGCTTTGTCCCTGGAAACTCACAGTCAGGAGCTTCTTATTTCCCTTTCATTCTGTTGACCACAACATTGCTCTCACTGAGAAAAAATATATTTATACACTTTGATTCGTTCAGTAAACGATGTAGATAACAGACACAGAACAGTTGCTTCAAAAGAGTTTCAAAGTGCCTGCTTCAGTAGTGTTGTAAGTTAGTTTTTGAGTACATTGAAGAAGAACAGTTAGAGGACTCAGTTGTAAAATGTTTAAATTCCGGTATACTCGTGCTATGAAACATATTTAAGAAACATTAACCAGTACTCAAGTCGGGTCTTGTTCTTGAATCCAGTCTTGGATGAGTGGCAGTCTGGTAGGTTTAATGACAATTACACAGAGCGGTACTCGTTCAATCTGATGTTGAAGACACGTTTGCAGCACATTTATGATCGATGTGGTGACATACTTGTGGTTGCAGAAGGAAAACAAGAGCATTCTCTCTCTCTCCTGTTTCACTGACATCACATTTGCAGCTGTCTGCACCGGCTCTATGCAGCTGAACGACTGGTCACTGAGCAATACTTCATGTTGACTGTTAAACACTTATTTTGAACAGAAACTGTCAGTCCTGCTGTGTGTTTAGTGCTGTTAGCTATTGGCTCTGTTAGCTGTATTAGCCACGTGAGCTGTTAGCTCTGTTAGCCAAACACACCAGAGGACTCTGCTGCCTACCAGCTGCTAACAGCTAACTGGCTCTTCTCCTGCAGACATGAGAATGCATACACCATTGTAGTCAGCGCTTGGTTCAGTTTGGTATTTGCTTCGCGATAGTTATACATACATACCAGTGGCGGGCCGTCAGGGCCTGCAAGGCCTTCTCTGCTGGCCTAAACAGAATCACAAAGCGATATATATATTTAAAAAACAAATCTATTTTATAATTTAATATTTTTTCTTAAATACACTACATGTATTGTAATTTGTACAAATATTTTTCCCATTATCTTATTTTGTCATTGCACAGCTACTGTCTTCCTCAGTTGCTCTGCTTCCAGTGCAGCTTGTTTTAAGTAGAGCTTTTATCCAATCGGATCTCACCTCTGTGTCTCTAGGTAGAACAGAGGCCCGAGGCCTGCAGACTCACCTGCAGCCAGTGCAGATTAAAGTAAATGGGGACGATATTGTTGATTGTCATAGTGTTCAACCAATCAGATCTTTAGTTTGACATGTTGGGCATATTCTTTGTCGTGTCAGCGCCTGCTAGCGGCCTATATTGACGTCAGCATTACGTGCCGCTCATGTCCAGGTGCACGCGCTGCCGCGATGCAGAGTGTGCTGTGATTGGTCAGTGGGCGAGCACGTGACTAAAGTGAAACTTGTGCTTGCTAGCAGAACTGAGGTTGTTCGCAGTCAGAGTTCAAGTGGGAAGAAATGATGGCACTTTTTTTTTTTTTTTTTACTTAGCTTTGTTTTTTTAACATCAAATGGCGGAAGGACGAGAAGCTGATTTAGTGGCGGAGTTACTGGGAACGCCTTTCTCAAGAAGGACATTTCCGGACAAACTGGACATTGTAAGAAATGGCCGGCCAACCCCACAGCTAGCAGCCCTGACACAGCCAGGAAAAGGATTTGTGCGCCACTTTCAGTCAACAAACTATGAACGGTATTCCTGGCTGACGGGGTCGGAGAAGAGCTGCAAATTGTATTGCTGGGAATGCCTGTTATTTGCGACTGAACGTCTTGGTGTATGGAGCCATGCTGGATTTAGTAACCTGAGCTTAGCTGGAACTGAAACGCACGGATGTACTGTACAACCGCGTCATTGAACTCTTTGTGAACAAAGACAGAAGGATGGACTTTGTATTTAAATAGAACAGCATTTGGTAAGTGAAACTGCTTTTGTTTTCTTTACATCTGCAGTGTGTTAATTTTGCCTATCGTGTCGTTTATGGATAGCGTTCCCTGATGTAAATAATATTTGAATGGCTCTTGCTCTTTAGTGTGAGTGTTGCTGGATTGTTTTGTCATGCCTTGTTTTAAATAAATGTGATTCTTTCTTGTGAGTTCGCTCTTGTCATCGTGTTAATTACATCGATTTTGACCATATGCATTGTCCGTTAATTACGAAGCGTCCCGTCCTGCGTGGGTTTAGGGTCCGGATAATTGAATCAGTTTGGGCTGTTTTCTTTTACAAACAATAATGATGGTCTGGAGAAATGGGGATTGTGTGGCGATTGCTTAGCCCTGTTTGAATCAGTAGGGAACAGCTGCCTAAACGCTGCGGGTAGAGTTTGTAGCGCGAGTTTGTGCGTGTTGTTTTCCTTAAGCTAGTTTAGCATAGCCTCGCAGAACATTCGCGCCTCAGTTGTGTTTTGTTTAGTTTCCGGGTCAGAAGCTGACCCGGAAACTAAACAGACAGACAGACAGGTGTCTCATTTTATTTACCACAATTTAAGCTTCTGCATTTTCCAAATGCACCAGTATTATTGTTCGGTTCGTAAGCCTCGTACCGAACGGTTTAAAACGAATACGTGATGTTACACCCCGAGAAACAAATAACCGTAGCTGTGGCGCCATCATGAGGTTATTAGGTGGTAAGACGGCAGTGAAGGCCCAGGTATAAAATGCACGGCCCGCCACTGATACATACATACATAAATACGTACATCCAATAGTGATACTTAAGCATACTAACTAGTGGAAAGATAGAGGAATGGAGAGGAGAGCTGTGTGAGAGTTGGTTGGTCCGGTGGAACAGTAATGGTCCAGCAGAAGTTGTCCACGTTGTCCACCACAGCAAGGAGTACAGTTGGCATCTCTGTTTTCTAGCACTGCCACTGCTGCTGCCTGTCAATGGATCACTAAGAGTCCTCAGAGCTGAGCATTCATTTGTTCAGTCCGCAGCCTCATATCATGTAGCAAAAACACACACACACACACACACACACACACACACACACACACACACACACACACACACCTACACACACACACACACACACACACACACACACAGACACTTCTGTTGACATATGAGGGAGATGTTTGGGAATTTATGTGCCATGTTGTCATTTCTTGTACATGCAAAGCATCACATTTGCAGAGATTTGTAGCCATTTGCAGAGAGAGGGAGATGTTGGGTGTGAATCGGGGTGGCTGATCCTCGAGTATAGTTGAGTAGAGACTGAGGGAGGGCACCTTGTGTTCATCAGAGTTTTATCGTTGTCTAAGTTTAGATCTTGGCTCACAGACGGCTTCTCAAGTAACAAGGCTGCGTCCAGCCGCTCCACACTGAGACAGAAACACACAGAGCTTTAAAGGGAGACAAGTAAAGTCACAGAAAAGTGGCAAGTCGCAAAAAAATCAGAGGAGGAGAGGAGAGGGGCCTGTTAACCCCAGATGCTATCATATAACGTCTCAGACAGGAGACACAGAAGGAGAGAGGAGGGGGAGGAGCACAAAGCGGACTATTCTGTTTGGAAACATCTCCTCACCACACCAGGTTCTCTCTGCTTTCCACCTGGACAATGGCAGAGGAAGTAGAAGGGAGAGTCGGCCTCTCTCCGACCTCTGGGTCTGAACAACAGGATCCGCACTTTCTACAAGATGTCATCTTCCACGGCAAGTCTAAGGTGAGTGTCTCCAGGAGACAGACAAGAGCGTACAGAGACTGACAGCGATTGAGTTAAAATACCAAAAAAAACAGAACCACGAAATAAAGTCTCTTCAGGTGGAGTTGTAGACAGTATGGACTGTCCACAAATACTTGAAAGACAGGAAGTATATTGTGGTTTGGGATATTAGTATTTTTATTTAAAAAATCACAATGTCCAACATTTGTTTATTTTAAGATAAGCGCTAACAAATTATTAGTATTTTTTACAATAACAAATTCAATTTCCAAAGACAGACAGAATTTTGAGGATATATATAAGTATATATATATATATATATATATATATATATATATATATATATATATATATATATATATATATATACTAAGTATATATATATATATATATTTAGTATATATATGTGTATAAAAAAATACACAAGCCATTAGAGAAATGTTTACATTTAATGGTACGTTGCGGCCAAAAAAAACAAATATTTCACTCGTTTACAATTTTCTGATTTAGATTTGACTCAAGACCACTACACAGGCAGAACAATACCATGAGTACTAAACAATGGCACCAATCAGGAATGAAGTGAAACATAAATTACTTGCCTTTTTACTAACAAACAGAGCAGTAAACGTAACGCACCTGACCTTCTGGATAGCGTTGATGATATGTCACCCTGGACCGTCATCGCTGCCTCAATCAAAGAGGAAGATCAAAAGCAAAGGTCATTCTGCTTACTGATGGGAGAAGTCACACTGCACTTAACTGCAGCTACAGTATGAGTCTTCTCTGTGGTCTGGGCAGCAGAGGGCTCATAAAAGAAGTGCTGTAAAAGAGCGGCAAGAAAATTAAAGGGACATGGGGCCTCCTTCATGAAACATCAGTGTATGTACGAACAAACTAAGAACTACGGAAGCCCCGAGAGGCAAGTGAGAGAACAAAAACTCTGGTGATTCATTTTCTAAATCAGATCTGAATTGTTTTTTCTCCTGTCTATGACTTAAAAACAGGGGGGAAAAGGTTTTTCCAGGATAATCTTTCCAAGTTCGTTTTTTATCTGTGAAAACAATCTATGTAACATTATAGGCATGTCTTTCTTTTGGATAGACACAAAAAAACATTTTGAACAAGAAAGATAAATAATTTCACTTGTTTTCATGGAGAAAGGAGGGGTGGGAGGAGGGATATTCAGTTAGTTGCAGTCTGCAATATCACTACTAGATGCTACAGAATCCTACATACTGTCCCTTTAAGTCATAAAAACAGGAAAGAAAACAAAGATCAAAATAGATCACCAGAATTTATTTTTCTTACTGGCCTTACTTGCCTCAGTAAAGAAAAACGGAACTGGATCCGGTTTCAAAATTAAACAATATTTAATGTACTACACAAAGTTCACTTACAAGCTGAATTAACTATCAATGGTAATGTTCTTGAGAACAGCGACCACACGCACGCATCTCACTCACAGGTCTGAATTCAGGTACTGAAACACGAGAGCGGATGTGGTCTCAGGAATTCTCTCCAGAACAGTCTCTTATGTGCCCCGACAGTTGGAAATGTCCGAAACAGTCATAAAACATCTGAATGACCCTCCGTGGCGATTAGTGATTGGCTCCATTTGACTTCTGTCCCCTCCAATTATCGATCCTTCAGCGAAACATCTTCTCTCCTCGCAAAACATCTTGACTCCCCATCTCCGTCGCGGTTAGATTTGGCTTTTGACCGATCCCCACTGCCCCTCCTCCATTTGCTGCATGTCCCATTCAGAATCCCTGTCTGCCCCTCAAACTATTCTTAGTGTTTTAATACCTTTAGTGACTATACTTTTATGATTTAATACATTAAATTAGTTAATATCAGTGGTGTATAGTAACGAAGTAGAAATACTTCGTTACTGTACTTAAGTCGTTTTTTTGGGTATCTGTACTTTACTTTACTACTTATATTTCAGTTTACTTTTACTTTTACTTCACTACATTTTGCAACGAAAACTGATACTTTGACTCCGATACATTTCCCCTGAAACCTTCGTTACTCGCTACAAAATCAAATCTATCTTCAGAAACAAAATGAATCCTGAGAGCAGCGTCGGGGACTGTGGTGGAACACAGACTGCAAGCAGGTTTGGTGAATCAGTGGTCCTAGCAGCAAGTTAAATCATTGGTTAATCACGTTAATGCACAATTGAAAACAAGTGCTCTCAAAGCCGCGGTGTTGTGATTCCCAGGATGCTACATGCTATAAGCTAGCGGGCGACTACCTGAGTAGCATTCCACTCTACGATGACTGATTTCATGATGGAAGCAGAAATGGAAGCACCTGCTCCTCCCGCAACAAACGACGGTGGTGACGAAGACCAACACCCGTGGATCGCTAGCGAGTTAGTGAGCTGAGGAAGTGTTGACAGTTGTGCAGCACTAGTTGGCTAACGTTAGCTGTAGCTATATACACGGATTGACAGGAGCCGCGAGAGCGCAGCATTAGTGAAATCCTTTGCAGCTGTGCGCAAGCTGTCTGTGACGCTGAACACACCTCTACCTGCCTCAGCGGCCTGTGAAAGACTATTTAGCATCGCAGGACTAGTCTTCAGCCCAAGAAGAGCGAGACTGAATTCTCGCAATTTTTAAAACCAACTTCTTCTGAAGATGAACAGGACATGTTTCAGTTTCAAGTAATGACTGTGTTGCTGCTTTAGTGTTGATCATGTTTTGATATTTGAGTCATGTTGTGGATGATCAGATGGAGTTATGATGGTAGCAGTCGCCCAATTGCAGATTCAGCTTGAGCAAAACCTGTGTGTTCAAATCAGGCCCATAGGAGTTTACAAGGCAGGTGTCCTTTCTCTAAACACTCACCTGATGCATCAAGTGGATATTTTTAGCTGAACATAATATTATGCATTTGCCCTCTACATCCTCTCGTCGGAATGAGCATACTTATAAACACACTGTTACAACTCCTTCATAGTGTCATATTGCTTTTTGGAGAATTATGATGATAAGTTCACAGTAGATGCAAAAGTATACTTATGTACAATATGCTATGTTGAACATTGTTGCTCCTGGATGGATCACAGCCAACCCAATTATGTTCAACACAGCTCCATGTCCTTGGTCATGATGCCACAGCACTTAAAAGAATAAACTTCATCATTCTCAAAATTCTGACCCTTTGCTTTTTTATTGACAGCATTTACTTGTACTTTTACTTTCAATGAACAGGTTATGATGTTCATTTAATGTTCAGGTTATGATGTACATTTAATATCAGAAAATTACTTTTGATACTAAAGTACTTTTGTACTTAAGTACAATAAATATCAGATACTTTATGACTTTTACTCAAGTAGTATTCTAATGGGTGACTTTTTACTTTTACTGGAGTAGTTTTCCAGTAAGGTATCTTTACTTTTACTCAAGTATGGCTTTTGAGTACTTTATACACCACTGGTTAATATACTGTAACATATAATATCTTCTATAAGCAAGAATATTGTAAACATATTGTGACTAACATATTATTATTGTGACACTTCTACTCATCACTGTGTGATGAGTAGTAGTCATAATGTGTTTAATACTGAAATTCTCCACACTAAATACCCAACTGTGGTGCCTGGTCTGAGTAGAGTGTTCTCCAGTGCTGTAGGTGTGTCCACAATTTCTCCAATGATCAGTGTCATGTACTGTGTCTGACAGCTGACCGATGTTTTTTGGTTGCTAATTTTAAATAACACTGCTATTCAATGTTCCCTCTAATTTTTCATGTGTCTGGGCATACACACAAGCTCTCTGAGCACACTGCGGACCACTGTGAGCAACATCAGATGTGCACGCTGTGGCCACACACCAGTATCACACCTGTTCAAAACCTTGGATCATAGCAAGTTACATGGCTTATTAAAAGAATCAAATTACAGCAGCAATTTTCACTAGTTTACTTTTAATATAAGTGATTTGACAAACTTTAAAGGAAAAAGACAAAAATCTTGTTGTTCATGAGATGTGTAGTATGTTTTATGTGAGAGTCCTGCTTGGCCATGGGAAGAGTCTTGCTTTGGCCTGTGTGAGGTCCTGTTGTGGCCTGTGTGAGGGTCCTGTTCTGGAAGAAATGATACATATATACCTTTCAGACATAACATTTTGTTCACATTAAAACATTCACATTTTGCACAATGACGTGTGCTGTAGCTTGTGATACAGTGTAAATTCCTGTAACTCTGTCTGTAAAATATGTAATTACTCAGTTTTTTATTATCATTTATACTACCCATAAATTATCTAGTAGTAACATAATTTAATGATTAATATCCATAAGTAAAAAATCTTAATAAATGTCACTAGAATATGCACAAATCTGACTTAAATTTTACCTTATTTTTCACGTCTGTCCTTCTCACTTCTCCAATGGTTGTACACTTTGTCCAGGTTGATGGCTTCGTCTGCTTCTTGCTTTGACTTTATGTCGCTGCCCGTTCGTTTCGCCATGATAAGGGGCATTTGCGTCTCGTAACTCCGCCGCACTGTTGATAGCTAGCTAACCTGCACGGCGCGAATGGGCAGGGCAATAGTGTCAATGCTATGATTGGCTGCGTAGCGTAAGTGAACCGAATCGTATCATTGGCTGGACACTTGTCACTCACTGAGTTACGTTGCAAAATAGTACAGAAAACAAAATTATTATTATTATTATTATTGGTTTAATTGATTAGATAAGATTAGGACTAATATTAGATATTAATTAATACGTTTATGTTGAATTTTATTTTATGCGCTGCATAGATTTTCTTGTGCGCTGAGAATGTGCGAGCAGTGCGCGATTGCTCAAGCGCGCAGCTTAGAGGGAACATTGCTGCTATTCCAAACATGTGATACACAGAGCTGTCACCCTAACTGCTTAACAATTCACACATCCAAGTGTATCTGTCAGGGTTGTATGAAGATCTTATCTTATTGTTTGAATAAATTGTTACTGCTTGTCTTAAACTTTGTTTAAAAAAAAGTTTTGTAAAAAAAAGAAAACGTAATCTTTGTAATTTTAACCCATGTAACTGTTGGGCTGAAACTCAACCCCACCGAGAGAAAGCCGGAGCACGTGTGTCCGGCTGCTTTGTGCAGTCGACACGCTGCAATAAGAAATCTACCAAGACTGGTTTACAATTATAAGGAATTTAATTCCACTGATGCAAGTACGATTACAGTTAAACATTGGAGTACATACTCCTATGAAATATTAAATCAATAAAACCCCATTTGCAAAAAAACTCAACTCAGCTCCTCAGGTATAAAAAACACATCCGTCGTCTGAGAGCCATCCCGAGAGAGAGAGAAAAAAGACTTAATTCAAACCTCCCACACATTCGTTCGCGACTCCTCCCCTTCCGTCTATCTCAATTGCTATTGGCTAACTTCTCTATGCACTTCAGTAACCGCCTGTCTCCATGACTCTCTTTCCCTGAGTTTCTAACACATTCAATGACTGTCAGTTATTGTTTAATCCCTTCTATAATAATCCTTCAGTATGAAAGTTAAACTTCTGCAACTTGGCAGAAGCTTCATGTCTTTTAGCTACTAATCCTACATCACTTTGTTTATCTTAATTATGCATTCCCAAAACCCTTATGATTATGACTAATTATGAATTATTAAACACTTTTATTATATCTACTAACTACAGTTTTTTGCTCAAATGTCTTACAATTCCCCCCTAACTCACAGTTCACTGTGAGTTAGCTACTCAAATGTAGTTAGTTACTCAAATGTAGTTAGTTACTCAAATGTCCCTGGAGACCTCCCCCCTACTCAATCCAGGGAGAGGCTCCCTATCTATCTAAACAGTAGCAAACAATTCATGCATACAGATATCATTTCAAGTATTCCTGTTCAGTCCGTTTCACCCTACGCTTGCCTCGCTTACGCAAAAAAGGAAAAAATCGAATGCGTAAAAAAGGGAAAAATTGAATGCGTTGAAAATCACTGCCGTCCATGTCTTGGGGCTGGCAGGATCAGGATACAGCCTGTAGGCTAGAGAACACATACTGAGAAGCCTTGACTGTTCTTTTACACTTGACAAAATTACATTTCTTAATCTTTACACCCTAAAATCCCCTTATAACCCAATTAAACAAAAAATAAAATCTCAAAATACTCATCCAAAACAATCCGTCTATTTCCCAAATTTCCAATATCTCACCGGATGTTTTAGAAGTCCATCTGGGCCTTTATCAGGTCCTTCAGGATCTCCGAGAGGATGGTCAGGAACCGCTTGTGAAGTTCCTCTGGTGGCCTCATCTAGACTGTGGCCATCAGAAGCTCCAATTCTCCCTCATCCTCGACACATAACTGGTTGCCCTGGACTGGTGTCTGGCTCATCGTTTAAGCAATAAACCCCTGTACAAGTCCACGGATGCAAGGGAACCCCCATCCACAAACGACTAGGAGGCCTACGACGACAGCACACAGAGTAATTACGATTGACAAAAATGTATGTTTCCACTTGCCAAACATACTTTCCAACCAGTCGGTGAATGGATTTGTGACACCAGAGTTGTCCGCTAGCTCTTGGCTGAGTGCTGTCAAGCCTGCCAGAGCCCTGGTCACCGATCCATCAGGAGCTGTGTTATTTGGAATGAAAGTACAGCACACAGTCCCAAACATCTGGCAAACGCCACCTTTCTCTGCTAAATCATATCTAATGCCATTCTGTTCTGCAAGGTCATAAACTAGTCTTCACCAGCTGTGCATGCAGTCCTGATATGGCGTCCCTGGTGAAGTTTACAAAACGCTGTTGGTTATAGTAAATGTAGTTGATCCAATCGACATTTTTATTAATCGTCACCCTCTGAGAGAAAACAGATTCTAAATCTGCTGCTATTTGATTTCTGGCTTGAAAGTTGTTAGACACCCCCCTTGGCACTCTTATGACATCTTATGTACACTTGGTCATCAAAGGCTCCCTTCTAGCTACCGGTATCTCTTTTGGATCTTCTGTTAGCATGTGGGCGTGGAGAGATGAGTTCTCTATAAGTTGCATCATTGACAGGCAAGATATAGCATGACAATATAAGTTGCACCAACGCACATCTACCTGTCCAATCTTTAGGCAGGATTGGATATATGGTTCTTCCTCCACACCACCACCATAAATCAGCTCTAGGTGCTGTCTGTCTTAACACACTGTTATATAAATAGTCGCTAGCATTGTGACAAAGTGTCATCAGTAAACAGAGTTAAAATACAACTAAATTCAGGACTTAGGGGTCTGAATCTTGAAGGAACTGGTGTTGCTAGGGGTCTAGGTCCTGAACACACAATACAATCTATACTTCTCCGACTTGAAGCCGTATATTGTACCCACCATAAATTCCCATCTGCCATTCCAGTTTCCACCCCTTACCTCATTCTCTGAGTCAGTCGTATGTCGAACCTGGTCTTCCATGATCTTTTTGGCAGATCTTAACAATAATCCTAATGAGTCCTTGTGGGGCAGGACTATCAGTAGTTGCCTTTCCCTGTACTACGTAAAGTCCTCAGTCAGTCAATTTTGGGTCTGTTAAGGTAAGTCTTAAAGGATTACATCTACCCACCCCCTTTCTACACATCACAGTCATAATATGATAACAGCTTCCCATACTTATTTGTGGCGGGCCCACACTGGTCAGTTATGATGCCCAAGGTTAGGAAACTACTTCTCAGAAGTCGAACTGGACCGTTGATGTTGTACCTTCTTTGAACATAAGAGTGAGAGTTACATTTTCATAGTGAGTGTCGTCAGAGAAGCCTCTCTACGTGGTCTGAGATCGGTTTGATTAGCTACTGAGGCTAAATTTCGAATCTTGATGTAGTCATACATGTGTTCTGGTTCCTGTCTGTGTTTAATTCCCCATACTAAGAGGGAAACTACTGAATCAGGAAGCAAATAATTACAGACTTCCATAACCCACTGAACCTAGAGTCTCCTAATGGAAGCCCTCGCTTAAACTGTGGGGGAAACATCATTCTCAGTGCTGTCTAAACCCCTCTTTTGAGGTGTCTTTAGCTTCAAATTTTTCCTGTTTGATGTTCAATCCTATCTCTGCGAGTGTCTCACTCGTTACCTTCGCTGCTGCACAGTGAGTGAGGTGGTGCCAAGTCGCTCCCATTTTACCTTTTCTGCATGTGAGGTTGCCAATACTACCTCCCATGGACCGGTCCACCTTGGTTCACTCCACCTGCGCTTGTGGACTCTTATCCACACCAGACTGCCTGGTGACACGTCAGCCTGCTTCCTTTCGTCAGCTGCTGCTTCTGCGTTTGTCACCTGAGAAAACAAAACTCGGCTCATGTTAGTTAGAGCTCCAGTATATTTCACAATTTAGAGTTAGCAAGTCTAGGCTAAGACCTATCACTGAGTTAGACTTGGATTTTGCTGTATTTAAATTCAAAAGTTGTGGTTTATCATGACGTTATTAATCTCAAATTGTGAGTAGTACCTTTACTGAAAACTATTCTAAATGTGGATCTACAAAAAATGTTTGACACCTTACCATATCTCCCCTTCACCACGATATCTCTGCTGTAAGATCACGTGGTAATCATCTATGTATCTTGGCTATACACTGAACCTCCCCATGGTCCTGGTGACAGCATGGGCATCTGTTGTCTCACGGGAGGAGGTCCAGATGGACCTGGTCGTAGGTACTGCTGATGTTGTGGTGGGAACGGAGCATGTTGTGGTGGTGCATTGGGCTGTCTTCCTCTTCTTTTATGTGGGCAATCTCTCACCCAATGACCTTCTCTCCCACATACGTAGCACACTCCTCTACTTACAAGACCTTCATGCCCCCCTTTATCAGTACCTCTCCCTCTGTTGGATGCACCACTTCTGCTTCGGTCGCCCGTTCTCTCAGTCCTTGCTTGTCTGCTCCGCCACCACTGGTTGAATCCTCGCCTCCATCCACGCGTATTGCACGCGCAGTGTTGCCGCCTCGTCCCCTCTTCGCCCCGACGACGCTGATAGTCGGGGACTCAATCATCAGGAACACCCGTTTCTTCAACGCGGAGACACACTGCTTCCCCGGAGCAACGGCTCCAGACATCCTGCTGACACTGCCTGGCCTGATGCGCGCCCTCCCGTCTTCCATTCGGCGAATTATCGTTCATGTGGGAATCAACGATACAGCCCTCCACCAGTCCGAGTTGACCAAGATGGATTTTACAAATCTTTTAAGCTTTTTAAACAGCTGTGGACTGTCTGTTTTTATCAGTGGTCCAAGTCCAACACTCGGCCGTGGATCACAGCGGTTCAGCAGAGTCCTCAGCCTCCACACCTGGCTCCAGGCCGCCTGCAGGATCAACAACGTGAGCTTCATTGACAATTTTAATCTGTTTTGGGGCCGCTCTTCCGCTTTTAAGAAGGATGGTATTCATTTTAACAAGCTGGGTAGCCGCCTGCTAGCGGCTAATTTACAGTATGCTGTTCACTCCCATTCACATGATTGACTGTTTACACCTGGATCCCCTGTCCGCTGTCACTCTTCCTCTACGATAAATCATCAGCCGCATTCATCCCCTACAAGCAACACCAGCTCCCCCTGGCGGCATGGAGGATCTCCAGCCTCTAACGTAACTTCCACTCCACGACCCATGAACATTCCCGTGAGAATCACAGACTCGCGCTCACGCCCTAGTTATGGTCGGTTTCGAGGTGCTGCACGAGTGATCCGTCCTATTGCACATACCCCCAAAGCTTCCTGTGCTGATGACGACACAGTGTCTTCCCCCATCAAAATGTGTCTGATTAATGCACGCTCTATAACAAACAAGGCTCACATTTTAAATGACTTGTTCACAAGTCATAATTTGGCTTTTTTATTTCTGACCGAGACCTGGCAACAGAATATGGAATGCATCCATTTCAATGAACTCTGCCCTGTGGACTGTTCTTATGTTGGGACACCGCGTCTGACAGGCCGCGGTGGAGGCCTCGCCGTGGTCTGGAAGAATCAGTTTTCCTGCCACTTGGGGAGCACAGAATCCTATGCTACTTTTGAACTACAGCTGACTAAAGTGGGCCGGCAAAAGCCGTTTTACTGTTTTTTAATTTACCGACCTCCAGGTCCTGCAGGTCAGTTTTTATCAGAATTCACAGACTTTCTGACCTCTATTATCAAGCTAGACAAAGTGCTTCTGGTTGGTGATTTTAATCTGCATGTCAATGATACCACAGACTGTATAGCTACTGAGTTTCTCAATATTACTGAATCTTTTAATTTCACGCAACATGTTTCTGGCGCCACTCACAGGGGTGGTCACACCTTGGACCTTGTGTTTTCTCTGGGTCTTGATATTGATAATACCCGTTGTGAGGACCTATTGATCAGTGACCATAAATGTATTTTCTTTGATCTTTCTGTCAATGCTGACCCCTTGTGTCTGAAACAAACATTCCACTCACGCATTATTACTCAGAGTACAGCTGATCAGTTCTCGATGCACTTCTGCTGTGACTTTTACACAAATCTCAATGATGTTGAACACTTGATACAGTCCTTTAATGAACATTGCACCACTTTGCTGGATAAAGTGGCACCTCTTAAGGAAAGGACCAGGGCTGCCTATAACACTACTCCGTGGATGACAGAAGCTGTGTGCAGCGTGAGACAGAAGTGTCGCAGGGCAGAGCGACTCTGGAAAGCTACTGGGCTAGAAGTGCATCGTTTATATCTGAAAGACCTCAGAGTTTCTTTTAATACCACAGTAAAGGAAGCTAGAACTGCTTATTTTGCCAACCTAATCTCTTCTTCAAAGAAAAATCCCAAGATTCTGTTTGACACAATTAGAGGAATTGTTTCACCACCTGTCTCCACTGTACCATGCTATTCTGTTGACGATTGCAACAAATTCCTGATCTATTTTAATGATAAGGTAACAGGTATTAGGTCTGGCATTCGGCCTGGGATCTGTTCGGCTACTTGTAGCTCCTCGCAATCTCCTGCTGTTATGGGCTCTTTCCAGCCTATCAGCCTTCAAGACCTGATGGACTTAATTAACAATACAAAGCCATCAACTTGCCCTCTGGATATAATTCCATCCTCTCTATTTAAGAACGTTCTGTTAACTATTGGCCCTGCAGTAACATCTATTGTCAATTCCTCATTGTCTACAGGAATTGTCCCTTCCTATTTCAAACATGCCACTATCCAGCCCATATTAAAGAAACCTAACTTAGATCCAGCTTTGCCCATGAACTACAGGCCCATATCAAAACTGCCTTTCCTGTCCAAACTTTTAGAGAAAGTGGTGGCCAAACAACTTACTGCTGCACTGGAGAGGCACAACATGTATGACAAGTTCCAGTCTGGGTTTCGTAAGCAACACTCTACTGAAACCGCTCTCCTGAGGGTTTCAAATGACATTCTCATGTGTGCTGATGCAGGTGACTGCTCTGTGTTAGTTCTTCTGGATCTCAGTTCTGCATTTGACACTGTAGACCATGACATCCTGATTAAGAGGCTACGTGATTGGGTGGGCATAACTGGCATAGCGTTAGACTGGTTTACATCTTACCTCAGTGACAGAAGTTTCAATGTCTCTGTGGGTGCTTTTGTGTCTGTTACCTCTCCACTGTCTTGTGGTGTACCGCAGGGCTCGGTTCTGGGGCCTCTGTTATTTTCACTTTATCTGTTACCTTTGGGACCGATCATAAAAAGCTATAATGTGTCCTATCACTTATATGCAGACGACATCCAACTTCATCTGTCATTCAAACCCAGCGAGGCATTCACATTAACTAGGCTCCTGGACTGTGTCAATGCCATCAGAGACTGGACGGCAGAAAACTGCCTGCAACTCAACGACTCTAAGACGGAGGTCCTAGTTATTGCTCCAGAGGAGTTTGTCCCCATGATCAGGCAGATTATTAGTCCTCTCTCCTCTGCTTCCCATTGCAACCTGCGCAATCTTGGGATTTTCTTTGATCGCTCCATGTCATTTGACCCTCATGTTAAGCAGCTGTCCAGGTCATGTTTCTTCCATCTAAGAAATATCAGTAAACTGAGATCTGTATTATCAACGCCTGAATTAGAAATGATCATACACACATTTATCTCCTCTCGCATTGACTACTGCAACTCACTTTTTACATCACTCAGTGTATCTGCTCTTAACCGTCTGCAGGTCATCCAAAATGCTGCCGCCAGATTACTCACCAGGACAAACCGACGGTCTCACATCACCCCCGTACTCCGATCTCTCCACTGGCTTCCTGTAGCATCTCGGATACACTTCAAAATTCTCACCATCACTTACAGAGCACTTCACGGTCAGGCTCCGACTTATGTAGCTGATCTACTTCGCCCCTATTCACCCGCCCGCACTCTCAGGTCAAATGCTCTAGGTCTTCTGTCAGTCCCACGCACACGATTTAAGACCCGTGGTGACCGAGCCTTTGAGGCAGTGGCCCCGAGGCTCTGGAATGCTCTGCCTGCAACTCTACGCCTCGCCGATACTGTGGATACTTTTAAAAGCCAGCTCAAAACCCACCTGTTTAGGCTGGCGTTTGTGTAAAAGTAAACCCATGTCCTAGACCTGCTCTTAACATTTGTTTTACATTTTTATTTTATTTTTATTTTATTCTTTAACATTTTTTATTCACTCTGTGTATGTAATTTATTGACCGTAGGGTCACATTGTGTTTTTTATGCTTTTAAATGTCTGCTCTGTTAAGCACTTTGTGATAGTACTGTCTGTGAAAAGCGCTATATAAATAAAATTCATTCATTCATTCATTCATCGTGGTGGGGGCTGATTGTACACCACCGTGGAGGCTGGTACTGCTGGATTTTGTTGCTGCTGGGCTTCTGCTGCTATCATCTGTTTCTTGGCCTGAACTTTTCTATTTAATTCTCTGTCGACCTCTGCTACTTGCAGTTTCAGCAGTCGCCGCTGCATTCTCTCTATCTCCTCGTCTTCTTTACTTTCTGCTCGTCTTTCCTCTATCTGCTGTTTGCAAATCTTTTCTGATGCGTTCTGCTTCTCTTACTTCACATTTTAGTCTTCCCACCAGTTCTCCTACTTCCCTTCCTCTGCTTCTTTAATGTAAACATTATGCAGCCTAGGAGTATTCAAATGTGTGTATTGAATGTGCACGCTTGTCATCACATGAATCAAAGTCAACTCACCCTCTGTGCTGTATTGTGTGCGGTCGTTGACTCCAAAACTGGGATCCACTGCTCCACTTCCCAGATCTGGATCCACTCAACCACGCACCTTGACTAAAACAAACACAAAACTGCCCAAAGTTCAGCAGTAAATGTTAGCATACGTCTGTAGTGTATGAGAGGTCAACGATCTCTCAAATGTTAGCGCCGTCCGTGTCAAAATAGATTCTTAGGAACGATGTAAAATAGTAAATGTACCAAAATTAGTCAATACTGGATATGTGAAGGAATCTCGAATCCAAAATTGAAGTTAGAATTCCGAAATCAAACTCAACATCTAAATCAGAATCAAAATCAAGATCACAATCCAGTTCCAAATCAGAATTCAAAAACAATGAATAATTAATCAATTAAATATTAAATTCAACTTCAAAAAATCAATAACTGTATTCAAAGATATTCAATCAGAAATACCAATGCAAGTCAAACTGTTGAACTGCACTTACACTCTGGTCTGCACAATAATGAATCTCATTTACTAATGAATCACAATTAAGTTCAAGAATTGAAGAAGCACAACTGAAACCATTAATCTTTGTTAAAATGCTGAATTAAAAACAAAGTCAACAACTAAAGTTATAATGCTTAATTAAAACTAAAGTCAGGATGTAAGCTTACAGGTCTTAGACAATGAAGCTCTAAAAAATTCACAGATTCTAAACACTTATTACTATCATCTAGCAGTTACTCCTCCTCACCGCTAGGTAATGGAGTTGCTTTTCTGGCGTTGTGCTCTTCTTCTACTATTTTTCGCCGACAGGAAGTTATCCTGATGTTATGCTAACGCATATGCTAACAGCTATGCTAACGACAAAAACGGAGCTTCTAATAAAGCATACGCACACACAAGTTTCACCAAAATCCCACACTTTAATTCCACTGGTACGCCCTCTGGGTCCTCTCACAATCCACTGGTTATTTTATTTTATAAGCACTTTTATTTTACATACAGAGTACCGCAAAACCGGAGCTAAACGTAGCTAGCGTTAGCTCCTCACAGCGCGGCTACAGATCATGCAATGTTATTCATCATTGTAAACGTATTTCCACGCTGCTAAAACACAGACTGGTCACACGTATTATTGGACTTATTGTCCGGTTTTATTTAACCTCAAATCCTCTGGTTTAACAGGCTATTAGCTCCTCCAGACCTGAGTTCACCGTTACGTTATGAGCGAGTTATACACTACCAGCGACACAACCACTCCCCCAGTCAGTCTAGTTCCCCCAAAAGCCCATTATTCTACTTCTTCCGAATCACCCACACGATCGCTACTTTTAATGCACGGCCAAAGCAAGCGAGATAGTCTTCCAGGATCGGTGTTTCATCACCCGTGAACCGCAGCCTTAGAAGCTGACTCCCGCTAGCCTAGCTTCTCTAAACAGCTTATGCGACAAGACCCAAAATTCGTGGTCTAAGCCTGCAAAGGATTGCACCCCTAAGCCCCTCAAAGCCACGATATTTCAGTTCGCCAAGCTACATAACTGCTTTAAACTAGTTATCTGCAGACCTAGCAATACTCACGCTGAGCCGAGGAGACTCCCAGAATAAGCAAAGCAGTTCGCCCTATAGAAAACAGTTTGATTCCAATGTGGTGATTTAATTACAGCGCTGTTCTGCCTTTAATTTCTTTATTCTCAGGATCCTCTGTATACACTGGACTAGTCCCTTAGTTCACCATACTTCAGACAGTAAAACGTAGCTTACCTCAGCGGAATTCGGCCTTCTCCGTGGAACGTCCTCGCCGGCACCGCAGAGCTAGCTGTTAGCAACGCTTAGCCAAGCAGACCTCCCCTAAGATCCTAGAAAGCTAACTCACAGATTTCATGAAACGGCTCTGCTTACCGATATTATGGGCCCAGGATGTCTGCTTGACCAACGCTGCCTCCAGCACACACAGCGAGGCCGGTAAGGGTGTCCCTTCGTGATTTGCCAAATTTGTTGGGCTGAAACTCAACCCCACAGAGAGAAAGCCGGAGCACGTGTGTCCGGCTGCTTTGTGCAGTCGACACGCTCCAATAAGAAATCTACCAAGACTGGTTTACAATTATAAGGAATTTAATTCCACTGATGCAAGTACGATTACAGTTAAACATTGGAGTACATACTCCTATGAAATATTAAATCAATAAAACCCCATTTGCAAAAAAACTCAACTCAGCTCCTCAGGTATAAAAAACATTATTAATAACATTAATATAACAATTCTTAATTATGAATTATTAAACACTTTTATTATATCTACTAACTACAGTTTTTTGCTCACATTTCTTACATAACCCACTCAAATAGCCTATAACACGGGTGAATTCATTACGAGCCTTTTGCCCATCAGCGATAGCTATTTCAGTCCAGCAGAGGGCAGTGGTGACGCTGCAGAGACATTACAATAACAGCGCTTCACGTCAGATATCAAGCTAAAAGCAGAAAGGAAATAACCAGGCAGAGTAAAAACGCAACATAAAAGTTTGTTCTTATGAACGAAATATGTCCCAAAATGGGTTACAGGGAGCAAGTTTACGAAGTTCTGCCGAGGATTTAATGAATTGTCTTCCATTCCCCGGTGAATGTTTGTTGTGTATTTACCATTCTGTGCTAGCTAACGTAGCTAACATAACTAACATGGTTAAGTCAGTGTATTTTGTTCGAGTAAGCAATTCTCTTGGTAAGAATTCATTTCATTTAGCTGAGTTGGGTTTTCTTGATAAGTAATTAACTAAGTACATTGTCAAATATGACTTAAGTTGTATAAACTAAAGTATACATATTGTAGTGACTTTAACAAATATCCATTTTATATTTTAAAGCCACTGGGGGGCGAACGGGAGAACTTTTTCGGACGCGTGTTCCACAAACATTTCACTGTCCAGTGCGCTGTCTTTCTTTCGATCCGTTGATCTATTTATTCCATTTGCACATTGACACCATAACAGAACACCACAGGATACTTGACAGGATAAAATAAGACCTTGAAACTCCAAGCTGACACGCTAGCCGACACGCCACATTAACGCGGTCAAAAACTGTTAGCTTCCTGTCCACACTCAACTGATTCTCATTACCAGGCCCTTACCGGTATGCACTTTTAGGTCAATGTGCCACCCACTGTTCAATGTCAGAACTGCATGTGTAAACCCACCCCGTGTTTCCCTCAAAAACAAAAGAAAGCAACAAAACTACATTATGACTCCAATAAATATAATGAATTAAGAAAATGCTGGTTGCGTTGCTAGCGCCAGGGTTTTACATGTGTGCCAGCTAAGAGGAATGACTGTATAGTAATATCAAAGTTACTGCAAAGTCGTTCATTTGGATTTTTGAGTGGAAAAAAACAACACACTGTCCGGGCAGATGAACATTGGTTTTATTAAATTGTATTTGTTATTTACTCAACCTCAGTTGGTTGAAGTAGCAAGGAAAAGGAGTTTCCCAACTTAAGGGACATCATAAGGGAAAAAAGGACAGAGTGTACTATATTTAGTGTTACTGTTACATTAATGGCAGCTTTATGAGCTGAGAAATCTAAGCACGTGTTCTGGTGACTTCGTTCCTTATTTTTGCTGAGGTTATGAGCTTTTTGCTGCCACTGAAAAGAGAAGCTTCTCCGTGAATGTTTATGTATTTTGCCAACTGTGAACTGGATCCAATATGGGAACCAGCTAGAAAACCCTCCCCTACCCGTGACCAGTAAACTGAGCTTAAAGTGTAAACTGATGTTGGTGTGTGCTCTCTGTGTAGTTTGATCCCTAAGATCTACAGCCAGACCGTTATACTGTAAGTAGACTTCATGGGGAGAAATACTGTAGGCTCAGGTCATGACAGCTCACAATTCACACACTATTTATATCTCATATAGAATTTACAGGGAAGCACCACAGACTGATAGCGACTGCCACAACAACAAGCTCCTGAAAGCATCACTGAAAGTCAAATCATAGGGTGATTTCCAAAAGAGAAAATGACCAGAGACCAGAGTCATTAGACTCTGACTGGACAGACTCATAGAGGTGAATTCTTCAAACACTAATTTCTCTTTTTGGAAGATGAGAAAAATATAATATTATGGCTTTTTCACTTCACCCTGAATGGACTGAATTTAAAGCTGCACGGCAATTCAGTGAACATAATTTATCTAAAATGAATTGTGTTACGTAATTTATTCTTTAATCCAGCCGTTATTTTACTTGAAATGAGAAGAACATTTATTCATATATTTCTATGTAATATTTATAATCCATCCAGTTAAATTCGAAAAATGAGAATATTTGTTAAAATGTAATTGATGTGTACTTTCTTTATTTGATTTGAGAGTTTACTACACAGAGACGTTACTAGACTTCTTGAAAATAGATATACCCAAATTATATATGTAATTTGGGTCGTGGGTCCCGGCTTGTCATTAAGGGGTGATGGTGGGTCCCGCAGCCAGACCAGTTGAGAACCACCGGGGTAGATGATGCAAAACCATCTGTTTCAAGTTGGCTCTATAATGTTCTTCAATTAATCCCACTGGAAAGGCTCACACATGTTCTCCAAGGAGACATAGATGGGTTCTTCTCTGTTTGGAACCCTGTTATGGATTTTATTGGAGAGGAATATGCCAAAATCATACTAAGAGGTTTTGCAACCATGGGATCCAAGTGACTCAGTGAAGGAAGAAAGTCCACAATATTTTGTTTGTCACTGTGTGCACCTGTTTGTATGGTTGTATGTAATTCATGTGGAGGACAATATTTGGCATATAAAATGTGTGGGCTGAAAAGTGGATGTGTGTAGGAGGGAGGTTTTTGTAACTTCGGGTTCCGGGGGACGCCCAGGGAGCTAGGTTCACAATGTTCATTGGTATCTAGTAGAAGGAATACTAGGATTCCTTCTAGAAGGATGATGATCTATGTTTATTTACTTATTTTATTTATATATTTTTAAATTTGTTGTTGTTGTTGTTGTTTTTTTGTGTCCGGGATTGGTTGTTTGTGTGGTTGGCAGGTATGTTACGTGCTGTTCTGTTTGTGAGTGGCATGTCGCACTCCTGTGTAAACTGAAAATAAATAGATTGAAAGAAAGAAAAATATTGTGTCGCACTCCTGTGTAAACTGAAAATAAATAGATTGAAAGAAAGAAAAATATTGTGTCGCACTCCTGTGTAAACTGAAAATAAATAGATTAGAAGAAAGAAAAATATTGTGCGCCACACAAGTAAATGTGACGGGCAAAAAAATATGGAAAATATGAGACTGATCGGTCAGGGCAGATGAGCTGAAAGCTGTCCGGTTTCGATCGATGCCTCTCTTGACGACCTGGTAATGAGACTGGGCTGTATATCCATCCAGTGGCCAGAAACATGACTCTAAATGAATGCTAATGTTTTTCTATGTCCGCTGGATGTGTAAATAGACAACTGTTTGCTAACAAGTTCCCCATATTAACTTAAAAGGTAACTTAAACTTAAAATATGTTGTGTCTGGAGCTTCTTTCACAAGCACACACGTCAGTGATTGCAAGATTCTCCTGGCGGAGATAACAATAGGTCAGAAAATATCACCTTCAAGACTGTATAAGAACTCTGTATGCAGTAACTGCAGTTGTTACCCTGTTGAAGTTGGCAAGAACACAGCAGCTTTCACAATATTAAAACAAACACACAAACAAAAATATTCCTCACTCACAAATCCTCATACAGCCCAATGGATGATTCAGGTAGCTAGTTAGCACAATCACTTACTATGACTATGATAGCCTGTTCCAGAGCTGCCAACTTTTCAGTTTAGTTAGGAGTGAAATAGTGACTTTACATGGTCATCGTCAGTCATCCTGAACAATTATACATTCAAACATTTCAGCAAACTACCAAATAAGAAGATTTTATGAGAGTTTAAACACAAAGACATTTTCTTTGTGAATAATACATACTCTAATACATAAATGTTATATAAATGTCTCATTTCAATTACAATAAGGGCTGGATTTAAAAATAAATAAACATAACGGAAAGCTTTTGAAATATGTTTATCTTAAAATAAAGTACTTCATTTTAGAAAAATGTATTGAACTGAATTGTCTTTGTGTTGCAGTTTATTCAGGTGTGAGTTCTTGGTTAAAGGCTCTGGTCTCGCAATCAACTTTTCTCTTTTAGGAAAACGGCATGTGAAATAAGTTCTCTAACTTATGTACTATTCCAACTGTCCGTCTCTCGTCCAGTCTCTCCCGTCTGTTTATATCTCACTCAAGCCGCGATGCTTATTGGAATACACATTAATTGGCCTGTAGCATCACGTGATACGATTAACAATGCATGTGATTGGTTTTTGTGTTTCCCGGACCGCTGAACGAGTGCTGTAAAGGCTAGAAAAGCTGTGCCAGTTAAAATAGAAGCACTCCTTGGCTCCAAGTACCGGTAACGTAACGGCCCAAACAGACGCACAATTTTAAATTCAAAATAACTCATGAGCCACATAAAAAAGGTGCACGCACATGGCCCCAGTGGCGGGCCGTGCATTTTATACCTGGGCCTGCACTCGTAAAAATGAAGCTCAACACCTACAAATACACTATGAGTGCAGATACATGAATATCTTGACGGGATCATGACGGGATGCAGCGGCATTAACGAACAATGAGTCAAAATCAATTCAGCTAAAACATGCATTCCGAAAAAATAACCTACATTTCTACGTGTTGTGGAAGTCACAGATATCCCGGGAAACTAAACGGCGTCATGTCTGGTTCATAATATTGTTCAGAGGAACTCCGTGGATTGTATCGAGCTGTATTCACTGTGTCTAGCAAGCCACCGGTCGCTGTTTACTACAGCTGTAGGAACACTAAATAAACTGATTTGGCTGTGATTCAACGGCAATAAACCGACAAAAATGGACTCCGAAATAACTAGCCAGTGATGACAGGGGGAGCAACTCAACGCTGATAGGCTATCGCGCCACAGCGTCACGCGATTATGTCGCAGAAGTTGAAAAATTTCAACTCACGCGTTGGCGATTTTGCGTCTGTGCATAGACTTTGTATGTAATCTCGACGCGCGTCGATTTTTCGACGCGTCCGGTGTGAACGCACCTTCAGTCTGCAGGCCTCTGCCTCTCTTCTTACCTAGAGACACAGAGTTGGAATCTGATTGGATAAAAGCTCTACTTAAAACAAGCTACACTGGAAGCAGAGCAACTGAGGAAGACAGTAGCTTTGCAATGAGAAAATAAGATAATGGGAAAATATTTTTATAAATTATAATACATGTAGTGTATTTAAGAAAAATTATAAAATGATAAAATGGATAACTTTGTGATTCTGTTTAGGCCAGCAGAGAAGGCCTTGCAGGCCCTGACGGCCCACCACTGCATGGCCCACAGTGTCACAGTCTTGGCTTTTGTTTCCTGTTTTATTTTGAATTTCCCTGTGGGCTATTTTGACAGCATATTTAAGGATTTTGCTGTCAACTCTTTATTATGGCAAAAAAAGGTATTAAGAAAATGTATGAATGAAATTAGGTGTTTTGGTAATCACCCAAATTGTAATATATTTTGCAATAAAAATAACTTGCAAGGTTGTGGATATTGTCTGCTAAACCAGGTGAAAGATGTACTTTGTTAGAACACATCTTGATATTTTTGTATCTCTTGCCTTCTCTCTCTTTCTCTCTTGTCCCCATGTGCACACTGCCAGCTGCTGAAGGCTCTAACCCCACAGGAGAACACCCAGTCTCAACAAGGCCTCTACTTCCTGGACGGTCAGCGGCACGTGGACTACGTCCTCACCTACCCCGTGAAGAAGTCGACCGTGGGCCGCTCTGGTCGACAGGCGACGCACCTGCTTACCCAAAATGCCGTCGCCCGCAGCCTACGCCGTGGCTACCAGAGCCGCGACCAACACATCCGACAGCACCAAGCACCAAGGGCGCAGGACCCATCGTCCCCGCCGTCGTCACCGGGGACAGACGTGGAGCTGGGCTGTCTAGCAGAGACCCTCAATGGCCAAGAGGATCACAAGATTCTCAGGAGGGCGGAGTTTGAGGGGAAACTGAGAGACATGGGGCTGGAGCTGGAGAAAGACGAGGACGTGAGTTTACTTCTTTATTCATTCATTCTTTACAGAAGCACTCACATCCACCTAAGAGCTATACCTGCTGTGTCTGTAATCTTCTTTACAGACATGTTTTTGTATAAAAAACATTCTATTTGCAAAGGTATCACAGTTAGCACAAGTCAATGTACCAAAGTAGGAGACACTGTTAAAGAGTAAACATCAAGAGTTTTGGAAGGAGGAAAAACCAAAGCTGGAACCAGCTGTGATGTTGGGTCACAGTTGGTGATCTGTTGTACTGGTGACCACATTGAGCTGTGATGTAGCATGGCTCTATAGTGATTAAATAGCATGATATCGCTCCTGGTTGCCAGTGCGAGCCAAATGATTAGATGGGTGACCACAAGCTCAGTTAAAGACTAAATATGCAGAGAAGCTTTTTTGATATGATATAAAGTAGAAACATCAAATAAGATGTAACTTTCCCACAGGATCTTTTGAGACTATGGTGGGTGGACCTCAGACTTTTGGGGCATGTTCTCCCGGAAGAAAATTTACTTTTTTTAAAGTTAAATGCATAATTGTAACTCTAAAAAACTAAGAGGCTAATTCTATGACAAGTCTACTATGACACTTGTAAACAATGTTTCAACTTGCAGTGGGGAAATGACAATGTAACCAAGTAGGCAACTGAAGGACAATTTTGAGGTACTTGGACTTTACTTGAGTGTTTCCATTTTATGCAACTATATACTTCTACTCCAATACATCTAAGAGGTAAATATTGTAACTTCACTACTTTTATTTAACAATATTTGTTATTAGCATTGCAGATTCAGATCCTTAATACAAAAAAAATGTCAAAGAATAAACTATGATGTATTATTGTTAGTGCTGAGCAACGATTACAATTTTTAATTGCGATTAATCTCTTGTATTTTTTGCGATTAATCGCATTGTTATGGCAAAGTTCAAAAATGAATTCAAAAGTAGTGTATTGTGCACTTTCATTTTAAAAGTATTGCTATATGAACAACAGTGCAATAACATTTGGTTTGCAAACACTTCTTAAAACAAATCAGGTGCTTTTTAACAGCAGTATTCCCTTTACACAGTAGCAGTTCTATCTCTTCACTATCTGTGCTCAGTGTGTGACTTTATGTGAAACGTTCCACTGCTCAGCACGTTTCAGCAAAATGTCTGTCTTCTGTCTTCATGACAGTCAGAGCATGTGAATGCAGCTCTACTGTTCATTAATATAATAATAAAGAAACTTTACTGCCAATTTAGGTGTATTTTCCCTTTAACTCACGAGATGCAGCATGTTTTATACTTAATGTGAACACAATTCATACTTTGTTGGCATCTTATTCTGAAAACTGGATGTTCGTCTGACGAAACCGGATGTTGTCTCACGTTAATATTTCCGCTAACTTTCAAAAACTTTCTTGCTCCCGATCTGCGCACCTTGAGAACGTCCCTCAGACCGACAGATCGAGTAACAAAACGAGAGTTACCAGTCATGTCTAATCTGGATGAATGTGAGCTGCACAGTGTAGAATATCGTTAACATAAGATGCATGTCCGTAGTCTTTAATATAAAACATAAGCGATGTGAGATAGCCTACAGAAGTTGAATCACAAGTTAATCTGGGTGGATCGCAGCTTCCCACGGTTGACAGTCATCTGTACGCGGTGTTTGAGCTCATATGTTTAACTCACAGGCTGTATGGATGCACAGACAGGTCTCAAATCGACTTGACATCAGATTAATAACGATATATGATACAAATGACGGACAACAGAGCGTTTCTTAAAGGATTTATTGACGTAAGTATTTTGAACAGGCATCGACACCGACCACCAATTTTATCATTCACTCTGGTCCTCGTTATGTGTCTTTAATCTCAACCACAGCCTCGCGGACGAGTCTTACATTTTCCAGCAAAGTGTTCCGTTTATATTCTCTCAAACGAAACCGTAGAAACTACGTGAAAGAGAGAAGAGAAACGATCGAAATGTTTATTTCCTGTTTTTTCCATGTGGGTCCTGAAAGGCCACTCCGACCACACATCTGCTTTACGCATTCGAACATAAACCAGTTAATCCAAAACCAGTTGATCGCGCACACCGGTCCGCAACTGGGGAGGCTCGACTGTCACTGGCGTCCATGAATCGAGAAGGACTTCTTACTGGTACTGAACAACCGTGGTATTAAACTCTTTTTTTAAGTGAACAGCATTCGGTAAGTGACAAACTGCGTTTGTCTTTTTTACATCTGCAGTAACGTTACTACTGTTAATTTGTCTGTCGTGTCGTTTTTATGAATAATATGAATATAATATATGTGACTGGTTCTTGTCATTGTGTTAATTACATTGATTCTGACTTGTCCGTTCATGACGAAGCATCCCGTTATCGCAGGGTTATTTCGGACATGATTCTCTCTTTGAGTCAGTAGGGAACAGCTAACTGCTGTTGTTTCCCCGCTAGCTTAGCCTCCCTGAAGACACGCGGGGCCTCAGCTGTTTTTTGTTATTGTTCCGGGTTCAAAAGATCACACATCCCATTGTGTTACGTGAGCGCAGTCCACCGACATTATATTTCCCACAATTTAAGCTTCTGCATTCTCCAAATAAACTAGTATTATTCAAACTTATTGTTCGGTTCGTAAGCCTCGTACTGAACGGTTTAATACGAATACGTGCATTATTACACCAATATAAACAAATAACCGTAGCTCGGTAGGACAGCACAGAAGGCCCAGGTATAAAATGCACGGCCCGCTACTGGTCCTCACTTTAGATGAGGTCACACAAAACACTTAACTAACGACGAGTAACTACCTGAATTAATAACCATTCGTGCATGTCTAAATCATTATAGATATAAATGTTATGAATTGTATACTAATGAGTGTTAATGTAGGAACAATGCTTTTTAAATGATTAAGTGTCTAATCATACTTAACTAATGCTTCATAGCGCGTAGTTATTATAAAGTGTTACCAAGTCCTTTTGCAAGACCTTCTAAACAAATATGGTACTTGCAAAAAGATGCAGTTTTAAAGCGTGAAAATCATTTGAAGCATAGTACAGTCATGGACCTTGCTATTTCAGACAAATTTGGGTTCCCTCCAGACTTCCTGTGTTTGGACGTTTTTAGGAAGCTTGTCTCATCGGGGCAGAGGAACAGGTGATGGACAATATACAGGCCTTCAGGAAGTGACAGTGATCTGGTATGTACCTGCAAAGGTTCAAAAAGGGACTTTGAAAACTCAAACCTCTCCTCCTTGCCTCCTCTCCTCTTTCGCCTCATCGGTCTCTAACTGAGGTCTCCTGTCCTCTTCCATCCCCTTGTCGTATGTTTGCCCCCTCTGTCTATCAAGGTAAACAATCACTTCGTAGTATAGTTATTTTAAGGGGAATCTGGCTTCGCAGTGACAAACGTATGTATGGAGGAAGTTGATCAGATGATTGATTGAAGAATGTCTACAAAGCAGTGCCAGAGGAAACGCAGTACTTCACCTCTTGTGAAGTCGTTTTCACAAGTAGCCTTTTTTAGTAACAACACAGCTTTGTTTAAATTTAACTACGGTACAAGAAGTTAGGAGACATCCACTTCAAAACGTCTTCAACAGATTAGGACGGAGACAATTTTTGTGAAAGTATTTGCAGGGTTGCAGCTTAGATATATTTGTGTATCAGGCGTGTAAAATTGTAAAGTAATATGTCTGTATAAGATGTCCTGATGCCAGCATATAAATAGAAAATATGGCTCTCCACAGCAGTTGAAAGGGCTGACCTGAGGTGGCCTGTTCATAGAATGCCTTGATTCCTATTTTCCTGAAACTGGGCGTGAGGCAAACACAAACTCGCACTGTAATCAAACACGTGTGTGACCAAGTCAGTTTTGATAATTTGGTGGCCATAGGTGGTAGAGCAAACAAGGCTGAGCCCAGTGTAATGCTGGAGAGAAGCTGAATGCTAGGGGTGGGATCAAAATATCGATATGTTAATATATTGTATTAATTCATCTTGTAATAATTTATCGATACGATGGTGCCAAATATCAATATTTTTATTAAAACACGCAGCCAGAAACACTTTCTCTAAATCTCTGAAATGCGGAAACGGAAGTTACCATATTTGAACTGCGGAGGAGTGACGTAGAGACGCTGTATACGCAACCAGTCAATCACAGTATGCCCATCCTAAATCATACTCTGCCTCTATGGTCTATTTGACTCAAAATGGACCATAACTTACGCAATAAACATGCTGTATTAAGGAAGACTAAACTCGTGTTTACAATGTTAACTGAGATAATAAATCAAGTGAGAAGTAGAGTCATTTTTTAAGAGACAATCACGCCCCCTGATGGCCATTACATGCCACCTCGTATGCAGGTTTAAGACACTTCCCTTGCAAAAAACATGCCACGTCAGAGCGCAGTGCCGCATCGCGCAGTGAACGCATTGCCGTCTGCTGTGTTCACATTCATTAACTTTATATGCAGATGACACCAGACCACTGCTCAATAACCACACACACCCCTAGACACATCAAAAACTGGTCAGTTATTCTGTTCATGCTGACTATCAGGCATCATTATAATCATTAATACCATGTGCATGACCTCATTCCTGTTTTACTTTTTGCAGTTTTTTTCCGACTTTCGTGTTTTATTCATGAAATGCATTTCGGTTCAAACACTGCTTTTTCACATTTTGTAATATGGCATGAGAATTTACAACGTGTGATAGAATAGAATTAAGACTGTTGAGTGATGATCACCCTCCATCCCGAGAGCTCTTGTGTTCCGCTGTTTCAGGCTCCCCGAGCATGAATTTCTGCTGTCGCCCTTGAGAGAAACATTGCAAATGACGTGGCAGTGAAGACAGTGACATACAGTATGGTCCAACAGAAAGGTGGACTGTAGAACTTTCTCCAGTAATGGTCCACATTGCTCAGTGGGTTGTTTTGCTTGTCCCACCTCGTATGTCATTTTTCAGATTTTTGACGTTCTATTCATTTTGAAAAGTTTCTATTTTGCATTCCTGATGACATCAACACATATGTAAGTTGTTTACAACTGAGTGGTATTTGTTTGCTGTCTGTCTCTTAGACCAAGATTTCAGGGGTGGCCTTTGTGAAGATTCATGCTCCGTGGAACATTCTCTGTCGAGAGGCCGAGTTAATGAAGCTGAAGATGCCCACCAAGAAGGTAAGACTCAGTGTCTTGTTCCATTTTCTGTCTGGGTAAAGAATAAAGAAGACACTTTTCTTTTACAGCTATTCAAGTAACCCAACTTTGCTACTGTCTGTATGTATGTGTGCAATATAAAGAAAACAACTGCGCTGATTGCAATGACTGTACAGTTTTACAGTAAATCGTTGTTTTCCCAGTTAGTAAGTGAACCCATGTTGTAATTTTATTTTGAAAAGAGACTATGCATGGATCGAGCTGAAACTGTGCGTTACCTGTGAACACAGAACTGTATTGTGAAAAGGCACTATGCATGTAACAAGCGGAAGTGTGTTTCCTGTGATCATGGATGTTTATTTTGAAAAGACACGATTCATGTAACAGTCCAAAACCAAACGCTCAAGGGTTACGTAGAGAATTATAGTTTGAAGCGTAGGGCCACATTTGAAGAATTGAGAGTGAAACTAGTCTCTGGGTTGGTTGAAAAAACCGCCATGGGAGGGTGATTCCTACCTCCGGAATGTAGTTTGTGTGACTGACATAAAGGAGAGACCTGCTTCACAAATGTGTGCGCGATTGTTAAGGGCAGTAAAGTACTTTGTACTTTAATGCTCAACAGAAATTAAGAGGGAGGCTGCTGAATGAAACCTGATCCGTAATCAACTGGGCTCAGAGCTGTTGCTGGGCAGTGTAAGCAGAAGCTCGGGGCCAAAAGCTCACAACGGCCAAAGGAAATATATACTAAAACGTAATACCTAAATTAAAGGCAGCAAAACATTTTTAAAAAGCAGAAGAACCTCTATGTTTTGAATGGATTATGGACAATTGAAACCTCTACAAACCTGTGCATTTTACGCATAACCGGCACAGTGCGGTGGATACCTTCATTTGTCATTTATTTAAAGAAAATACGTGAAAGGGTTCCTGTTCTCAGGCCAAAGTATCAGCGTTCGACCAGATGCTAGAAACTATTTTGTCTACAGGAAGACCAACTAGTAGTATTATAAGAAGTTCATGGACTGAACGATCTGTTAATCTCGCAGTAGTTTTCTTTCTACTGACATTAATTGCAGCTTGTCTCTGATGCACATAAATACTCCATATGACATAGATAAATACTGAAATACTTAAATAGCAGTCAATGACGGTTCACACCCCATCTCTTCTCTTAGGTTCTGAGTTGTTGAACCTTCTCGAGACATTATTAGGAAATAATGTTAGATGTCAAAGAGTTATCTTGAATCCATACTTTAGAGCAATGTAAGTGCAATTTTAATTCTGTAAATCTTTTAATCTGGAAGGCAATTTGTGCTTAAGCTTGAAAGGTTCTCTACAAATATTTATTATTATTATTATGTGTCTAGGAAGGTTGTAGGCTCTTTAGGGTGGGTCCTCACATAATTGTACAAATCTTGTGTTTTTACCCATATGGATAGTTTTCAACATGTATTCTCAAGATCCTTTTCAGACTTAGCTGTGAAGCTCACTTCACAGCTAAGTGACTTAGCTTTGTGACTTAGCTTTCACTTAGCTTTCTTTCAATGCTGATGTTGATTCAGATTCAGGCCTCACAAAATCAAACAGAGCCAAACATAGACCTGTAAAAACACAAATATAAAGGTGAACGTCCTTGATATTTGTTAGACAATAAGGAGCACCAACAATGTGTGGAACACTGTCGAGGCTTTTAAAAGTTTGAAGTAATTTCCCCTGCAAGATTCAGGTCCTAAAACATTGGATGAACTCAGTACCTAACAAAGAATCAGGATGAGTTGTACTTCACTCTTCAAATGCGGATTTTGGCTAATTATTTTGAGGCTTTGTATTAGGTTTGAGATTTGTTTACATTCTATTGAATCTTAATCTAGAATTAAATCTATTTATTTAATTTCAATCCATTCAAATACTATTTTGAATGTGTTGATTTAAGTTCAAGCAAAAAACGATTTTATAGACTACTTCTATTACTACTACTATCTACTACTGCAGATTTAGCTCTGCATTAAGAGGTCCTAATATTGCAAATAGACAAATATTAGAACTAAGTTAACTCTTTATTTCTTAATAGAGTGGATAAAAGTCTCTGCTTCTTGAATGAAAAGCAGTTGAAATACAAAGGGATAGCCTCTCTTGTGTGGAGTCTTTATAGGCTGCTCGACCAGTTCCTCATGACTTCCATTGTTGTATTGGTCTAATCTTTTTATACCAATTTACTCGTATTAGATGGAGGAAAAATCACTAGAAAGCCAGTGTTGAATTAGTGTGTATTGTATGGCTGGAACATCTACAAAATACATTTACTTTTGCGGCTAATTTCATACTGAATAGCATAATTTACTAACTCGTTACTCATTTCAAATATTTGATAAAAATGTATTAGGTTGCAGACTCTTGATAAACCTTCATGGCTGGCCCTTTACCTTTAGCCTTTGTTGCCTTAATCTAACAACACACATGATGGGTAACATGTTTTTCCTTTTCTCCCAACTGACTTCGTAGTATGATTGACAGATAGTTCATCTAATCACCTGCCAAGTATCAAACCGTTTCCAATGATGACTTCTCAGATGGTTATATGTAACAAACTATACGGCGTGTCAGGTTATCAAAGTCCTGTTTTTTTTTGTTTATGTTTCAAACTTTGTATCACCTCTTGGCCACAGCCAAACTGGGAATCACGTTACGCTTAAAAGAATCGACACCTTTGAAGAAACCGGACGCTGACAAACCCTGCTGCTCATGCCGGCCGTGTGGCTGCTCTAACCTGATAACATGGGCGCTGAAATGACATGTCTGATGATTTGTTGAAGTTCTAAAGATTTTGGTTTTTAATAAATGTTTTGTCTTTATTGGTAGTCGGCTAATGGTCTGTTGATATTATGACAGTTAAATATGTATTCAGGAGCTTGAATTTGGGCTCCAAGATAAAAATGAACCCTGCTTAAATGACACTCAATTGTTTTATCACTGCTAAAGGACACCAATAAGCTGAATGTTGTTTTATGATGGACAGCTGATGTATCTATTGATGCTGGTTGTGTCATTTAATGTTTTTGATTGTCTCTTTCAATACTTCCATTTTGAATGCATTGTGTCGACTTTCGTCTATCTAGAGCTTGAGATCGTAGTTCCTAAAGACCTTTGCTGTGGTGACATTGTCCAGTAGCACAAGTGCTTTGCACCAGCACTCGTCAAGTGATTGTCTGTATATTTGTGTTTAACATGTTTTCCTGTTGACGCGTGAAGAAGGTCTCTGACTGGCAGTTTGACCTAATAACTTGTTTTCAACTGGAGATATTTAAGAGACTTATTAGAGCAGCCTGATAATAAGGAATTGCAGTAATCTAGTCTAGAGGTAACAAATGCATGAACTAATTGTTCTGCATCGCTTTGAGACAGGATTTGCCTGATTTTGGAAATGTTACGGAGGTGAAAAAAGGCAATCCGTGAAATTTGTTTTATCTGGGAGTTAAAGGACAAATCCTGATCTTGATAATCCTGATAACTGAGATTATTTACAGTGGTGCTGGATGCCAGAGCAATGCCATCTAGAGAAAATCTATCATTAGATAATTGATTTCGAAGGTGTTCTGGGCCTAGTACAATAACTTCAGGTTTGTCTGAGTTTAACATGAGTTTATTCAACAACTGACTATCAAATCAAAATTAAGAAATGAAGAAAGTTCAATTGAATATGATCTCAACAATATTTATCGTCAGTTTTTTAAATTGAAGTAGATGAATTATAAATAATACATAATCTAATGGTAAATGCATGTTCTCTCGTTTCAAGTAAAATAAGGGATGCATTTAAGAATAAATTACATAACAGAAAGCTTATGGAAACTGTGCATCTTAAAATAAAGGACTGAATTCATTAATTCAGTTAATTGAGGAGTGAAGTGAAAAGCCACCATATAATATTCTTCTCGTCTTCTAATAAGAGAAATCTGTGTGTAGCGACTATATATGTGATTATTGAAACCACTGGTTATTGTTGGACAGTGAATTAATGTGTCAGGATTCTGATCATATTGGGCTCTTAGATTGTTTATTTTTCTGTGCCTTCATTTCGGATTTGTGTGTTTGCTCAAACTATTTGTGCTTTGGCTCATAGTGGCGCTTCACATTACCACTTTTAATAATCGTCACAGTCTCTGAACATATGAGACATACTGGTTTTAAACTGTCCGTAGGAAGAATTAACCTATAAGAGTTTGTCCATTCTTGGTTAAAGACTCTGGTCTCTCTGACCACATTTCAGGATCAGGACCGCGGTCCGCCTATTAGTGATCCCTACAGTATAGGATCCAACTGAATACACATTTTACTTTGGCGCAACCACATTAAGTTGCTCTCTACCTCACCTCCAAACCTATAATGAATAGAAATGTTTCATGGTATATCATGATTGCTCTTTGTTTAAAATGCATTGTGAATAGTTGTGTAACAAACCGTTGTTGATCCGTACAGATCCCCTCTCGCAGTTTGGCAAGCAATTACACACTTTAACCATCATAGTGTGAAATAAAGTTTAACTGCCGGTCGTCATCAGCCGATATTCAATAAAGTTACCTGATCAAGTCTGTTCGCCAATCCCCGATGATGCTACATTGTGAACAACAAATCTGTGTTGAAATTGACAGGAAAAGAGCTTGTAATGTTAGCAGCACCGCTAACGGCTAACATGCGGAAGTTCTGTTCAATTACATTATGATGCGTTCAGGCTCTGTTCCATGAAAATTTGTATTGGGCGAAGGTTAATTATAATATCAAAATGTGTTGAAATATAATCTGGTTAAATTTAGTTTTGGTGAGAATATTGAATAAATCCAGTTGTTTGAAGGAGATGTTTTTCACAGTAACATAAGGCAAGGCAAGTTTATTTGTATAGCACATTTCAACAACAAGGTAATTCAAAGTGCTTCACATGAAACCATTAAAAGCATAAAGGCAAAAGTAAAGGAGATTTAAAACATACATTGAAACAATAATCGATGTCTCCCTGAGACATTACGCTGCACGCAATCAACCATACACTGCCGCAATTCTGCAACTACTCGCACACAAACCACGTCTGGAAAAGATCTCTGCCGATCTGCGTTTTATAGTGTACGCCTTGCACGAACTCGGTCCCGGAGGAAATGGCGATATATTGTGCAGTCCTTTTAAAACCATTAAAAGCATCAAAACATAAGGCAAAAGAAAAGGAGATTTAACAGCAATTAAGAACAGTGTAAGAAATAAAATACAGTAGTAAAATGCAGAAATGCAGGAAATTGATTAATATGTGAATTGAATGTGGTTCAATTAAAGGCAGCAGCAAACAGAAAAGTCTTCAATCTTGATTTAAATGAGCTGAGGGTCTCAGCAGACCTGCAGCTTTCTGGGACTTTGTTCCAGATATGTGGAGCAGAAAAACTGAACGCTGCTTCTCCATGTTTAGTTCTGACTCTGGGAACAGAAAGTAGACCGGTCCCAGACGACCTGAGGGGTCGGGATGGTTCATAAGGTAGCAGCAGATCAGAGATGTATTTTGGCCCGAAACCATTCAGTGCTTTGTAAACCAACAGCAGGATTTTAAAGTCAATTCTTTGTTGGACAGGAAGCCAGTGCAAAGACCTCAGAACTGGAGTGACGTGATCCACCCTCCTGGTCTTAGTGAGGACTCGAGCTGCAGCGTTCTGAATCAGCTGCAGCTTTCTGACGGACTTTTTACAGAGACCTGTAAACACACCGTTACAGTAGCCCAGTCTGCTGAAGATAAATGCGTGGACACGTTTTTCCAAATCCTGTTGAGACATAAGTCCTCTAATCCTTGATATGTTCTTCAGGTGACAGTAGGCTGATTTTGTAATTGTCTTGATATGGCTGTTCAGGTTGAGGTCTGAATCCATAACTACACCTAGATTTCTGGCTTGGTTTGTGGGTTTTAACATCAGTGACTGAAGCTGAGCGGTGATTAAGAGAGTAAATTATGAGCAGTTTAACGTCCTAACACTAGCTCTAAACCAGGGGTGTCCAAACCTTTTTCAAAGAGGGCCAGATTTGATAATGTGAAAATGCCCAAGGGCCAACAGTCCCTGCTGACATTATTTTAAACAATACAAGTAGCCTATACATACATTGTTATTTTATCATTTTATTTTCAATGACAGCAAATAGCAATGTAACCAAATGTAAGCATTCATGTGTGAACACATCTCAACAACTATTCTGCCTTTCTTTCACATCTTGAAAGTCAGACAACAAAGAACAAGCCATCTAAAAGCTAATTACATAGGAACCGATCAATATTCTCACCTCAAGACAATCTTAAATATGACTTAGTGAGGGTGATGAAAAGTTGTCGAACATTTAAATTCAACACACATGAAACAGGCTCACGAAAAAAATCAAGTTGTCTCTTAGTCTGTCCCTCATTATCGACTTTCCTTTTTTTACTTGCCGTAGCCATGACAGTTCAAGGGTCAGAGCCAATTTCAAACAGCCAGACAGTTACAGAGTGGTGCTGCCACCATGAGGTAAAAATAGGAATTGCATGTTGAATTTGTATGATTTATTCATTCCGTTTTGACTGTGCTGGCGGGCCATAAATAATGCATTTTAAGACAGAAGGCGCGGGCCGTATAAAATCTGACCTCGGGCCGTGATTGGCCCGCGGGCCGGACTTTGGACATGGCTGCACTAAACAGAAACAATCTGTTGCACCCCTAATTATAAAAGTCTATTAACTATTCTACCAATGTCTTTTGTGTTTTTAAAGTACATCACACAGAAGGTAACCTTGATTGAATCGTGTGTGATTGTGTGTGTGTTCTGTGGGTTATTTCTAGGTGTATGAAGTCAAGCAGTTGTGCGGTGTGGTGGAGAAGATCAGCTCCCTGGTCAGTAAATTGGTGGAACCTCTCCACCCTCAAGTTGAGGAACATCAACCCAAGAACATCAAACACCTGTCACACACTTTCTCCAGAGAGAAACAGCACCTGTAAGTGCATCTCTTACACTTTGATGGAAAAAAGTTGGATCCTTGTAGCCTAACGTAGTTGTACATGTAAAGAGCATCATAAGTTATTTTCAAAAGTGTCACGGCACTATTACTGTGGTACACACTACAGTAAGATGTCCAAACTTTAGCATACAGTCACAAGTGTGTGTGCTTTTGTGTGTGCTTTTAACAAACAGGTTTGACCTCTCAGACAAAGATTACTTCTTCGACAGCAAAACGAGGAGTTCAATAGTAAGTCCACGGAAGTTTGTCTGTGATCTGTCTATCAACATCAAAATATCCTTTTATACATGACTGTGGTTTTGTAGCAAACACAGAAATGCTAGCAACAACAAAGAGGTTTCGTAAAACATGTTCTTTTCAACCCAACCTGGTCTCTTAAAAATGCCGTTCTCATACAAGGAAACTGCATTGTCAATTACGTTTCAGATTGCGTTTGTTTTTGACATATCACAAATATCTTTCTAATCATAGTGCACACAAATCTGTGTAGGGAGATGGCGGTAGGTCAACACAGGATCACTGTTTGTGTCCTGTGTAAAACCAGGAGTCAAAAGAGTGGTGCATGAATGAGACCTAAAACACGGATATGAGTCGGCATTTTTGCACTTCCAGTTCCCTCGTCTCAAAGTCAAATGTTTTTTTTTGATGCTTTAATGTGCAGATATTCTTCAGCAGCATGGTGAATAAAGTTCAGTTCTTCTGTTTATCATTTCCTTTCAGGTGTTTGAAATATTAAAAAGAACAAAATGCAAGGCCAAGTACAGCATGGGTGAGTCTGGATCTCGGTCTCTCTCACAGGCCTCCTTCTGTTGAGCAGGACTGGAATCGGACAAAAAATCGTCCCTGGCATTTTGACCCAGGCTGGCTAACCAGAATCGGTCCCACACCACCCATCTCTGCCCTGCCTTGTGTATACCAACCATGTCACTCCTGTAGCCAGCCTGTGTTACTGTGAAAACATCTCCTTTTTACAACTGAATTCATTCAAGTTTCTCATAAAAATCTGAATTCTATAATTTTACATTTGAACACATCATGATAGCGTTGTGATTTATCTTTGCCCAATACTCCCTTGAACGCACCCGAATTGACTAAAATGCAATCTCTGTTGATGTGAGCTGTTAGCTCTGTTATAAGCAGGACTGTGCTTGGGAGGGACACTGGGCTGTCAGCAGAAGAGCTGGTCACTGTGATTACTGCATATACTCAGTGGTGTATAAAGTACTCAAAAGCCATACTTGAGTAAAAGTAAAGATACCTTACTGGAAAACTACTCAAGTAAAAGTAAAAAGTCACCTCTTAGAATACTACTTGAGTAAAAGTCTTAAAGTATCTGATATTTATTGTACTTAAGTACAAAAGTACTTTAGTATCAAAAGTAATTTTCTGATATTAAATGTACATCACAACCTGAATATTAAATGAACATCATAACCTGTTCATTGAAAGTAAAAGTACAAGTAAATGCTGTTAATAAAAAAGCAAAGGGTCAGAATTGTGAGAATGATGAAGTTTATTCTTTTAAGTGCTGTGGCCACCATGACCAAGGACATGGAGCTGTGTTGAACATAATTGGGTTGGCTGTGATCCATCCAGGAGCAACAATGTTCAACATAATATATTGTACATAAGTATACTTTTGCATCTACTATGAACTTATCATCATAATTCTCCGAAAAGCAATATGACACTATGAAGGAGTTGTAACAGTGCGTTTATAAGTATGCTCATTAGACTAGAGGATGTAGAGGCCAATGCATAATATTATGTTCAGCAAAACATATCCACTTGATGCATCAGGTCAGTGTTTAGAGAAAGGACACCTGCCTTGTAAACTCCTATGGGCCTGATTTGAACACAAAGGTTTTGCTGAAGCTGAATCTGCAATTGGGCGACTGCTACCATCATAACTCCATCTGATCATCCACAACATGACTCAAATATCAAAACATGATCAATACTAAAGCAGCACCCAAAGTAACAACCCAGTCATTACTTGAAACTGAAACATGTTCTGTTCATCTTCAAAAGAAGTTGGTTTTCAAAATTGCGAGAATTCAGTCTCGCTCTTCTTGGGCTGAAGACTAGTCCTGCGATGCTAAATAGTCTTTCACAGGCCGCTGAGGCAGGTAGAGGTGTGTTCAGCGTCACAGACAGCTTGCACACAGCTGCGAAGGATTTCACTAATGCTGCGCTCTCGCGGCTCCTGTCAATCCGTGTATATAGCTACAGCTAACGTTAGCCAACTAGTGCTGCACAACTGTCAACACTTCCTCAGCTCACTAACTCGCTAGCGATCCACTGGTGTTGGTCTTCGTCACCACCGTCGTTTGTTGCGGGAGTAGCAGGTGCCTCCATTTCTGCTTCCATCATGAAATCAGTCATCGTAGAGTGGAATTCTACTCATGTAGTCGCCCGCTAGCTTATAGCATGTAGCATCCTGGGAATCAAAATACCGCAGCTTTGGGAGCACTTGTTTGCAATTGCGCATTAACGTGATTAACCAATGATTTAACTTGCTGCTAGGACCACTGATTCACCAAACCTGCTTGCTTGCAGTCTGTGTTCCACCGCAGTCCCCGACGCTGCTCTCATGATTCATTTTGTTTCTAAAGATAGATTTGATTTTGTAGCGAGTAACGAAGGTTTCAGGGGAAATGTATCAGAGTAAAAGTACCGGTTTTCTTTGCAAAATGTAGTGAAGTAAAAGTAAAAGTCAACAGAAATATAAGTAGTAAAGTAAAGTACAGATACCCAAAAAAACTACTTAAGTACAGTAACGAAGTATTTCTACTTCGTTACTATACACCACTGCATATACTGCATGCATGCGAATGAAGTACAATTTAATAGGCATACATTTCTGATTAAGTTAGGTGTTACAAATAGATAGATAGATAGATGTAAACTTTATTTATCCCCAGGGGGATGCTGTTAGCTTCGTTGTGTAGCCAAGCAAGACTGTGCTGCCAACCTGCTACTGTGGGAATATTTCCTCCTGCTGATTTCAACTGATTTGTTGTTCCCAATGTAGCATTAACAGGGATCGTCGATTAAAAAGCATTAATGAAGATCTACCGATGGCATATTTTTACTGACTATTGGCCCCTAGTAACATTTACTTGATTAAAGTTGGTTCAAAAATATATATATGATGTGGTTACTACTTTTTCCATGTTGCTGTAGCTTAGCTTTCTAAATTTGTCTGGGGGTATCTTAAGTGTGGTGAAGCTTCATTCAATGTAGAATAAATGGCAGCTTAGTTTACCACACTTTTCTGGTAGGTTGTCCAACATTGCTTATAAGTAATATAATTCAGAGTTGTGCAAGCCTCAATGACTCAGCGGTGGGAACGTTTACTGAGCTTGGGTATAAATATGTAGAACCCACATTAACTCCTGTGTTTGTTTTTTCTCGGCAGGGATCACCACTCTGCTGGGTAATGGTGTCTATACAGCTGCTTATCCTCTCCATGATGTGAGTACCACTAATCCTCCTGCTAATAGTTTAATATTATCAGTGGTACTAGTAAATCACATTCATATGTTTGTGTTTTGTAGCCGTTATCAGTTACATAATTGTAATCACTAGATGATGAGGTGAAACAATGCCAGCACTAGAAAACCACTGTAGTTTCTCCTCCTCTTCAAACTAGTCCATCTCAGATGATTAAACTCGGTTTACAGTCAGCGCGGTAACTAGTCGTGTTTCTCTTTCGTTTTTCAGGGAGATATTAATGAGGAGAGCGCAGTCCCCAATGACAGAAAGGTGAGAAAATTGTTTCTAAACTACATATCAGATTCTTTATTGAAATGAGTGTGTAGTATTGAGGGATATATATTGACAGAAATGGAATATGGAGTATGTTTTTCATTTGTCTATAATCACCTGATAAAAAGGAGTTGATGTGTTTTTTTCCCTTAGAATCAGTCACATATGGAGCGGGTCCTCTTCACAGAGCCAGCCGCCATGATTCTATAGTGGCCCAGAATTGACAAACCAAACACTGGCTTTAAATAGGGCAGTTTGCGTTTTTGTGCTTTCTCGTTGGCTACAGTTCTCCAACACACTTGGCACAAGGGAGAAGTTTCCGTTGGTTGCAATCTGCAACCTCGTTGCTAGATGGCGCCAAATCCTAAGCACTAGAGCTTTAAGTAACCTAAAGTTTAAGTACCTAAACAGCAATGTAAAAATACTCAATTATAAGTACAAGTCCCACATGAAAAATAGTACTTCTGATAGACAAATCTGCTTTATGTTTTTGGACTTTTTCCTTTAATCTTAGATTTTTAAGTGAGATGTTGGGTTATTTGAATATTTATTTGAAGTGAAACCATATGAATAAGTTCAGACTGAGAAATAACTTTTTGGTGGAGCAATTGAAAACTCATAGACATTTGAACTGTTCTGCTTTTTGTAAGACATCAGAAGTCAAATAGGTTGGAAACCACTGGTTTTAAAAGCATGCTATATTATCCATTGTGTAAAATCTTCACCTTAAAATCAACTAGTAACTAAAGCTGAAAAATGGATGTAGTGTAGTAGCCCACAGTAAAATAGTAAATCTCAAGCAAAGTACAAGTATTTAAAAATTATACTTCAGTATAGTACGTCAGTAAATGTACTTAGTTTCTTTCCACCACTGTACAAACCGACACGCACACTAGAACCACAAAATAATCTGTCACCACTCTGGTCTGCTTGAACATGCTAATTGGCCCTTTGCTAGGTCCCGCCCCTCAAACGCAGACTGGCCAATTATAGCGGAGTATCCAGTGTTCGCCAACTATCCGGCTCTGCTCCATAGACTCTCATGTAATGGTTTCAGATGTCTTTCATGTTCAGGCTGGTTTAGTGGATTTGGAGATAGTCATGGTTAAACGTCAAACGAGTAGGTCTTTGTTCACGCCATAACAGTGAATAAAGACCTACTCTGCTTCACAGGAACAGTGTTGTTCCTTTATTTAATCATGTTCTGTCTCGATCACCAGGTGATGTGTTGGTTCACTTTTACACTGTGATCTGTAGCTTTAGCTTCTAGCTACAAGTATTGTGTTTATCCAAAGCTTGATACGTCTTCTTTTCTGAGCCATAGAGCTCCATTGTTGTCAAAAACACGAGCCAGTCAGTCCCACATACATTGTCCTGCTTCTGAGAATACTCAAGTACCAAATGTATATAAATCCACGAATGAACATAGTCCCGAAACCAATGAACTATCTACAGCATATTTATAATTACATTAAATCAACCAACAGTACAGATTAAACTTAGAACAAATGTATGACTTAAATGATGTAAAATGATGGATCTAAATGACAGGGGGAGACATTTGTGTTTGTCACATGAACCATTCACCCAGGGGCTAACCCAACTAATAGGAAACGGAAGTCTGCCCAAAGACAAATATGGCAGTAGAAAGTCTTAAGGCATGATAAAACTGTACAAATAATGCAACAAAATACGTTTGGTTGTCTTCCTCAGCTTTTGTATGAAGAGTGGGCAAACTACAGTGTCTTTTACAAGTACCAGCCCATCGGACTTGTGCGGTAAGGACATATTTATTTAGGTGTATTATTTACTTTCAATCTTCCTTGTATGGTAAAAATCAGAGCAAAAAATTGTAGAGTGTGAATTTGGCATTAGTAAATCAATAGCATTGACAGATTTTTGGTGATGTCACAGCTAAATTCGTCAGGGGTAAGCAAGTTGTATCTATGTTGTGCTTTTGCAACAATGCAAACAATTAAGAGCTTTTAACCACGTGTATGTTTGCGACCAGCTTAATATGATGCGTTTACATTCATTAAGATGCATTTGCTGTCATTATGATGCATTTGCTTTGATTATGATTCGTTTATATTCATTTTGATGCATTTATGTTTATTAGGATATATTTGCTCATGTTATGATGCGTTTGCATCATTATGATGCATTTACGTTAATTATGATGTGTTTACGTTCATTATGATGCGATTTGTTGCTTTCATTACGATGCGTTTTGCTCAACATCAGCTTGTGAGCATGTTAGCTGACATTAGCATTTAGTTCCAAGCACTGCTCTGCACACCCTCACATAGGTGCTAATGTGGCTGGAGACAAATTGTAAAGGCTAAAGAAAAATGCAGACATTACATAATCAAATTTAAGATTTTCCAAAAGCACATATTTTTTTCCATCTTAAGATTCCCCCCCCCATCAAAGTCCATTTGTGTCCCTCCAATCGTTAAACAAATCTTAAAAGGTTTTAAATTTCGTTAAAAAAAAAAAATTAAGTCCTTAGAATGTGTTCAAAAGACTTTAGGCGTGTACTCAGTTTAGGAAAGGTGACAAAGTCTGACCAATGAAGAAGAATTAAATAAAATTGAGTTAGTGTGATGAGCCAGTTGGCAGCAGCGTGTACATGATCACCTGGCTACTTGCTAAGTAAACAAGTTATTTATCGCTCACTACACTAGACAGACTACAGCCCTGAAGATTTCCTAATCCTGAATGTTTAATTAAAACCACTGCATTGTTTTAGTGATGTTTAGGTCATGTCATTTCTAACTCTGAAACATGATTTAAAAGTACAGTCCCATCCATTGATTTAAGTTTAGTTTTGATTTTTGTCCTGACCTATGACTGTTTTTTTACAACCTTGGTCTTCACTCAGTCTCAAGCTCATTTGGTCTTTGACAGTGCTGTCAGTATTTGTGTTAAGGCTGGGCAATAATACTGTTTTCCATATTACTTGATTACATTTTTTACAAATTTCTGTTGTTCAAGATAATTGTATATAAATGCTACCAAAAAAGATTTAGCTGTCTACGTGTTAAGGTTTTTTGTTTCATCTAATATGTTATGGTGGAATACAATTCATTGTATTGAAATATTTTTGTTTGTTTGTGGAGATAATTTGCATGTCAATATTGGATATCATTCTGTATCAACATCATAATGTTAATTTTTTTTTGTTCTGCAGAAAAGGGAATACATTTTCATTGTTGAGGTCTAAAAAGGTCTTTAAAGGCATTAAATCAGATACCCTTCAAGTTGTTTTGACATCTGATAAGCCTTTGAAAGCATCATTTGTGACTCAGGTTGGACTTCCTGGATCAGATTTCATTGTTTCATCACCAACGAGCTGTGCTGTTTTAACGCTGGATTGTTTACGGTCTGAATCGCTGCTTACTCTTCAAGCACATCAGTACAGTTCAGGTTTCCCTGTCCTGATAGCATTATTGTAGCTTTGTCTGAATAATCTAAATGATTTGAATCTTTTGTGTTCAGGAAGTATTTTGGTGAAAAGATCGGTCTGTACTTTGCCTGGTTGGGTTTGTATACCCAGATGCTGATTCCTGCCTCTCTAGTGGGGGTCATTGTGTTTCTGTATGGATGTGCAACAGTCGATGACAACATACCAAGGTAAACATACACACACACACACTCACTCAATTCTATAACCACTCAATCTCTGCTGCTATTCGTCTCCCTGAAGCTATTTTGGAATGTTTTGCTTTTGGGCATCAATCTCATTAGTTGTGACAATATTTTACTTTCAGAGATCTGAGGATGTGCAGTAATCTAATATGACATACAGAGACTTCACTAGAATGGTTAGACACATTGTAAATAAACCCCTAATATAACAGTTTAAAGCAGGGGTGTCAAACTCGGATTCGGCCCGCGGGCCTTGAGTTTGACACGTGTGGTTTAAAGGAACAGTTTGACATTGTGGGAAGTACTCAAAGCTCTCAGTCTGAGTGGGATGAGAAGATGGATTTCAGTCTTATGTCTGTCGCATTGACTGTGTGCAGCACCACAGTGTCTTGTTGTCAAACAGGTTGTTTGGTTTGGTACCATCATGCCTGTACGGCGAGCAAAACTGGTTCACAGCTGCAACATATTGATCTTCTTTTGTAAAGAAATTGATGATGATTCCCAAAAGGTTCGACAATTTTTTTTGTTAAAATATTAGGACTCAGCAATATGCACTGTGTACAATACAGTGAAAAATACTTTTTAGATTAAATGCGAATAATTTGTGCGCATGTCAGTTTATGAATTCGAACCCATTTATTTCTTTGAACCTATCCCCTCCGAATCAGGAACCTTTGTATTTAGCAGTGCAGGGGTTTTTTTCACAGCTGTTTCAACACTGATAAAAACAAGCCAACCACTAAAATAATGACTTGCAGAGGGGTAAACATCGTATAGAGAACCATTCATTTCCAATTGCATTAGCTTACACTGTGCTTTGGGCATAATATGAAATTGAATGTAGCCTATTTGTTGATAAAGTTATAGTATAAAACCTGACCATACAGGATAAGCGATAGCATTAAATAATTTATATCTGTTACAGTTACAGTGCATCGATGACTGTGTCGGTGCAAACCTTTCAATTTCAGTGGAATGTATGGAACGTGAATGTGCAGTATATTCGTTTCGTTTTGCCTTTTCATCCCTGGTGTGTAAAGGCTTTCAGGTTTAAAGGGAAAATGTACCACCTCGTTGATGTCTTATCAGTGTTGATGGTAAATGTAGTCAATTGAAGCAGGTCAGAAGTCGAGAAAGTCATACCAACAGAAATACCTTCAAGGACCTTAATGTATTGTCACATAATGTCAAATAATGACAAATAAAGGATAAACTACCGCGGAATCTGCACCAAGACAGCAGCAGCTTGCAACAGGAAGTGCCTCTACTGGCTGCCGCTGCCACGATTTGAGCTTGCCCTTTCTCGACTTCTGACCTGTCGCCTCCGCAAATTGCGCAACTCTAACGCTAGCAGCCTCGTAGGGAGGGGAGGGGGGAGCTGCGCTCATGTGATTGGTTGACAATTAGAATGTTGAAAAAAATGCATTTGTGAGTCTTTCTGTTTGCATTTGTGAATCTTTCTGTTTGCATTTGTGAGTCTTTCTGTTTGCATTTGTGAGTCTCTGTTTGCATTTGTGAATCTTTCTGTTTGCATTCGTGAATCTTTCTGTTTGCATTCGTGAATCTTTCTGTTTGCATTCGTGAGTCTTTCTGTTTGCATTCGTGAGTCTTTCTGTTTGCATTTGTGAGTCTTTCTGTTTGCATTTGTGAGTCTTTCTGTTTGCATTTGTGAATCTTTCTGTTTGCATTCGTGAATCTTTCTGTTTGCATTCGTGAATCTTTCTGTTTGCATTCGTGAGTCTTTCTGTGTGCATTTGTGAGTCTTTCTGTTTGCATTTGTGAGTCTTTCTGTGTGCATTTGTGAGTCTTTCTGTGTGCATTTGTGAGTCTTTCTGTTTGCATTTGTGAGTCTTTCTGTGTGCATTTGTGAGTCTTTCTGTTTGCATTTGTGAGTCTTTCTGTTTGCATTCGTGAATCTTTCTGTTTGCATTCGTGAGTCTTTCTGTTTGCATTTGTGAGTCTTTCTGTTTGCATTTGTGAATCTTTCTGTTTGCATTCGTGAATCTTTCTGTTTGCATTCGTGAATCTTTCTGTTTGCATTCGTGAGTCTTTCTGTTTGCATTCGTGAGTCTTTCTGTTTGCATTCGTGAATCTTTCTGTTTGCATTCGTGAATCTTTCTGTTTGCATTCGTGAGTCTTTCTGTTTGCATTTGTGAGTCTTTCTGTTTGCATTTGTGAATCTTTCTGTTTGCATTCGTGAATCTTTCTGTTTGCATTCGTGAATCTTTCTGTTTGCATTCGTGAGTCTTTCTGTTTGCATTCGTGAGTCTTTCTGTTTGCATTCGTGAGTCTTTCTGTGTGCATTTGTGAGTCTTTCTGTTTGCATTCGTGAGTCTTTCTGTTTGCATTTGTGAGTCTTTCTGTTTGCATTTGTGAGTCTTTCTGTGTGCATTTGTGAGTCTTTCCGTTTGCATTTGTGAGTCTTTCTGTTTGCATTTGTGAGTCTTTCTGTTTGCATTTGTGAGTCTTTCTGTTTGCATTTGTGAGTCTTTCTGTGTGCATTTGTGAGTCTTTCTGTGTGCATTTGCAATTGTTGAGAATGATCTGACCCCATACAAAACGTCCTCCACGTGTGCTGTACTTGCCCAGAGAGCTGAGTTTGCAGCTGAAAAATCTGTTCTCACTCCATCATTTGACGTGACAGTGACGTAATTTGATGCAAACATGCTGCTGTTTCAGCTTGGATTTCTAGTCTCCGCTTCTGCGTAGCCAGGGGGCGCCGTGCTCTAGTGTCACTCAAAACATAAACTTCCTTGTTCTCTTTGCTTGTATAACCAACTAGCTACATTTCAAACTCTGAAAATGGCATCCTATAAAACGAGTGCAGAGGAAGCTATGGATGAAAATACGTTTCACAGTGTTTTGGCTGAATCAAATATACAGCCATGTTTTTTGAGCTCGAGTATGAGGCAGAAGAAATGCTGCCAAGAGAGACTGCGGGTGCATTAGCTGTGCAAGAGGACACAGGTGGGGGGGCCCTCGGGGCTTCAGAAACTTGCGTGCAAAGCATCCTGGTACATGTGGGCACCGCTGGCTTGGCTCTGCAAGCAGGACCTCAGCTTTCTTGGTCAATACAGCACACAGAGGAATTTATTGCTTCAACGGCAAACATTTACCATCAACACTGATTGGACAGCCACATAAAAGGTTAAAATTGTCCCTCTTTTAAAGAAAATCAAAGTGGATACAGAAAAGAAGAACAAATACAGAGCGAGGGAGACAAAATAAAAGGTTTGATGAACGAGTAGGGAAAGTAGGGCCTCGTCCCCTTCCTCAACCTGCTTCTCATTATCCTCAGGACATTATGACACACGCTAACGGAACACTTTTACACTCAACGCAGACACACACCATACAGGCTCAGTACAAGTGTTAATGTCAGCGTCTCACTCAGACACCAAACCACACAGAGATAAACCAGACCGCCTGTCTGTCTGTGGTCATTGAGACTGCCTGATGGACATTATAAATAACTTAATAAGGGAGAATAGCAGATATTAATCTTTCAATCTTTTCAGATCTGGAAGACACCAACTTAATATTTTTTACATACTTTAAATATACATTATAAACTTATGATTGTGTGGCAATACGTTTTTTACTATTTAATTCCTTGGTGACCTCAGTGCTGCCGACAACGACGAACACAGAGCTTCAGAGCCGGGGGATGAGAGCAGTCGGGCAAGTGTCAGAACCGTAACAAAAACACGGACACTTAGCCAACGCTCGGCTATTATAATACATCCAAATCACAGAATAAATACAGGTGTACTGACAGTACAGTGAGACTGACAGTGAGACAGTGATATATTAATTAAATATAATATTTAACTAATATTTATAGACCCTGGTTAAATGAACATCCATGTTTGAGGACGAGGACTTTTTAAAAATACATCGTTTATCAAAGCCGGAATCTAGAGGTGTTGTAGCATTTATTCACTGACTCTAGCATTGCACCAATACATTCACAGCTAAAACGTTAAAAACATCAGTCCGTCAATGCTCTCTCACTCTCTCTCTCTCTCATTCATTTATGAAATATGAATCTGTATGTTGATGTGTGATATGGACTGTGTGTTTGTGTACATGTGGCTTGATGTGTGTGTGTGTGTCTTGTTTTCCAGCATGGAGATCTGCCACCCGAGGTACAACATCACCATGTGTCCTCTGTGTGACCGAGTGTGCAGCTACTGGAAGCTTAGCACGGCCTGTGCAACCGCCCGGGCCAGTCACCTGTTTGACAACCCCACCACCGTTTTCTTCTCCATATTCATGGCTCTGTGGGGTGAGGGAACGAACATCAGCTCTCTCGACGTTTTCTTCAATCGACGGATCATTAAACCACGTTGCCCTTCTTTACTGTTACTACATTTGAGGCAAAGGTACACAAAATCAGGCCTCTCATAGTCAGCTCTTTGATTTTGCCCCCCCCCAACAGTGAATAATCCAGTCCTGAACTTAGTGTTTACTTATTTAAATGTGACAAAATATAGATAGCTAATGACACGCTAACTCTTGGCCTTGGAAGTATCACTAGGTTACGACTGTAGTAAGCTAGTTAGCTGGGCGGCTTACATTAGGCAAACAAACACACTGTTTAATCTATTCCTCATATTGCTCCTGTGTTTTTGGTTTTGGAGAGGGTAAAAAGGGACAAAATATTAATTAAATATAATATTTAACTAATATTTATAGACCCTGGTTAAATGAACATCCATGTTTGAGGACGAGGACTTTTTAAAAATACATCGTTTATCAAAGCCGGAATCTGCAAAAACAGACATTATCGTAGGATTTTCAACTTTCCAGCGGCCCTCGAACACGTCATGTGTAAGGAACACATCAGGAAAAGCAACCAAATATGAGCTTAAGTGTAATATTTAATCAAAAACACTGAGCTCTACTTCACATTAATAATTTCACCCCAGATCCTGTTAGGATCCTGTGAAAAAATATACGTAATTAGTATTATCCAAATAATAAAATAAAAAATATATCAGAGACGCTGATAGAAGGCATTTACCACCAGTCTTCACCTGTAGTACATAACTATTAATCTGGATCTGAATGCAGAATCTGGAGGCTGCGGGACTAGATTTTGGTGTCAGAAGTGTTCTGGTTTCCGTTTGTAGTCAGAGTTGTATTGAGCAATCACATTCGAGCGGGCTTTGGCCTCATGCAGGTAAACAGTCCGTGTGAGAGCAAACACAATTTGGGAACCAACAGGCTATCGTCTGACAGCTATTTAGCTTTATATTAGCTAAAAAATAAAATGTTAACTGAGTATAAACTGGATACCCATGAAACTCCACTAATATTGTCAACAATGAGCAGTAGACCGAAGAGGAAGTCTTGCCCCTGATGTCCGCTGTCTACACTGGAACCCCCAAAATATTGTCCGTTGCCTCCAGAGTCTTATCGTCAACAGATAGTTTGAGATATTGACTGACCATGTACTTATTACGACCACCGTCCTCCCTTAGCCAATGCACCTGGTCAGCGAAATACAAAAGATTTAAAGTTGAAGGGTAATAAAAAGTGCCTCTGTATTGCTCTAATTATATTCTGTCTGGTTCAAAGCTGCCATGTTCATGGAGCACTGGAAGAGGAGGCAGATGAGACTGAACTATGAATGGGACCTGACTGGGTTTGAAGATGAGGAGGTGAGTGGTGACCAAATAACATAACCATTCGCCGTTCACGTTTTAATTTTGACCACCGTAGATTTCCTACATTTTGGCACACAGGAGAAGTGTCAGTTGGGTGCAATCTACAACCTCACCACTAGATGCTGCCAAATCAACACATTCTCTGTTTAAAACAAATGGGAACCAACCAAAAATGATGTAGAAAATGTTTTAAGCTACCAAAGAAGTATTTTCAAACAATATGGAGACATGAAGTGAAATTAATGTAATAATCTGATGCTGTAGTTTTTACTAACACCCCCCATCTCCCTGTCCACCTCTCTCTCTCGCTCTCTGTCTCTCTGGGTTTATTTTTCACAGGAAGCTCTCAAGGTTTGGATAAATTCATTTTACTTGATAAAGTCCTCTCTTTACTCTTTTAGTCTTTCTGCTGCAGCTTCCAAACTCAGATCATAACACAAGACATATGTGTGTTACTATGAATTCTATTTGCAAATGGAGTCTTTGTTCTATTTACATGGTGCACAACATAACTGAGGTTTTGTCCATTCGTATAGGTATTAGAATGAGGCCAAACATTATCAGAATTGCTTCAGTGACAAAAAAAAGTCAAAATGATTTACACTTAACATGTAGCATTCTAAAATAACCCTGAACTCCAAATCTAGACAAACTGCAACAAGGAGAAGTGATCGCAATCACTTGTCAAAAGATTCAGAAACTGTGGAACCTAGACTTCAGGGGGCCACATGCATATCCCTCAGCACTGATTCAACATTAAACTCTATTTATGCACACAGTAATATGCATACGCATGATTCTTTTCAGAATTATGAAGCCATGCTTACGCATTGTTCTGTTTTATAAAGCTATCTCATGATAACATTGTGCACACATGTATCGAACTGATTTTTAATCCCACATTGAGCCATACATGGACATACACATGCCTTTAATCATTTATTAAAATGAATGATTATATAAAATATAAAGAAGAATAAAATGATACGTCATCAATCAATTTTATACGTAACAGAGCTTTTCATTTTTTTATTTTTGTGCTTATGCATTGTATAGCTATCTCTTGATGAGGCATTATATAGTCATATAAAGGCAAGTTTTAACATGGAAAACTGTGAAACTAGTCGACAACAATATGCCTCTTTATAGTGTTGCGTTGCTACCCACCTAACTATGCATACAATACATCTCACGCACACAAGAGTGTTTGGTACGAATGTGTGTGTGTGTGACACACATGACAGCAGCCAATTTACAAGAACAAATTCCCTCAATTATTAAGAACGTAAAATGTGAAATAAATAGCTCATCTTTTGAAACACTACATCTCGCTCTCGTGAGATCATACCACAGAAACAAGGTCTTCATGTTTGCTTGACTTCAATATTGTTTTTCTACCTGTTGCTTCTTTCTGTTTATCACATTGAATGGAGCCTGAGATGGATGCTTATTTAAAACTAAATAAGGCAAATAGGATCACATTAACATATATTTCTGTTAAATTCAACACACAAACTACAGCCTCAAAAGTTAAAGGGTGGAATCAAAAAGTCAGACAGAGGAAATTATTGTTACTGATTAATGTCAGAAATATATATGATAATTACATTAATTCACCAGTATGAAGGCATTTTTTTCAGGAAAATAACAATAATATATGTATAGTTAATTACAGAAAAGTCCCACTCCCAGGCTCCATAAAATGCTGCTGTCAACCTTTACAATATGATCACTTTTCCTATCTTGAAGTGCTGCCATTATTTCCTGACCTTTCAACTCAACCATTTCTTTCTCCTGCTCGCTTTTATTCTAACCGCGAGTGTTCATTTCATTTTCTGAGACAATGTTTCATTTAAAATCGATGTTATGTTTAAACACACCAGTGGTTCGGGGGGTGAGTATGGACTCTACTGTAATGCTCATTAAACAGCGTGTCAGAGAAAATAGCTGCCACCTGTAAACAACCTGATAGACCAGGACGACTTTCTGACAATTTCAGGACATCGGTTCGTGCCTGACGGCCCATTTTTTGCGGCAAGTCCCGCACTGTTCGTACTAGTCTTCCCATATTGTCAGCTTTTTGGCTGATAAAGCATGTTTAATTGCCAGCGGAACCAGTCTGCGAGAGAAATCCCTCTGATTGGCTGTATGGACGTGACAAAATGTGATAAAACTTCCTCAATTGTGCAAAAACGTTTTCACGCTCGCTTGAGTTTTTTTTTTTGCCTCTGTCGAAAAGCATTGATGTGATAAATGGATTATGTAAAGAGCATAAGTTCTGATATAAGGCAACATTAACTCACATGACTGATCAGTTATATCTCCCGTCACCGCCTTCTTGGATAGTGCCATAACACGCAAATGCTTGTCTTTGATAGTATACAGCGGCCAATAGTAGCTGATCGATGTTCAAACAAACCTTGAGACCTCTCTTCCTTTTTCTCTCATAGATGGGTTGCTCTTGTAGAATGGTACAGTCCAATTGTCCAGGCTAATCAATTAAGGGAGGTGTGATGCAGCTGCTCAGTCTTTTGCCAGAAGGATGGTCGGCTGCAAAACACTGAAATATAAAGTCAGCCACAACAAGTATCTTTATGTCTCGCATCATAATTTAAAGAATCGTGAAACAGAACCTTCCCTATGCCTGGTTGATGGTTTGGCTAGTTTGCAGCCGCCACAGCACCTCTCAGCCAATGGAGTGAATTGGATTGACAACACCACGTTATAACAATACAGTAACTTAAGCAAATCAAACAAGATAATAAACAAACAATGACCTAACTAAGCCCAGACACCAAGCTAAACATCTTACGGTGAGATGTACTATTTGTACTATTCTACAAAGCAGGGCTGCACCACGGGGGGTCCTGGGGTGTCTGTGGCTGTTTGTCCAATGGGATCGCAGTTTTGATGTTTTATTGCTTATGCATCTAAGGCCATGTGAAACATTCCTTGGAGCTTGCTGTTATCTTCCACCCAGATCAGGCCTTTTGCTGAACAAGTCTTTTCTTTTGTTTAAAGCACATGGTGCCAAGTATTTGTCAGACCCCAACAACAGACTAGTCTCTTCTTCCACAGACATAAAAATCCACCACTTATGTTTCACTGTCTTTGTCTGTCATTTCTGTTGTGTGCCACCATCACAGGACCACCCCAGGGCCGAGTATGAATTCAGAGTCATGCAGAAGTCGCTGAGCAAAGATCAGAAATCACAGCACAAGGTAATTACATGGTAGTCTCCATATATTTGTATCATTCAAGTTGTGTGTGTCACAAGTTCCTATTTTTTTTTAGCACTTTTTACAGCCTTTCAGTTGTTTTTCACCTCGGCATTTCTGTCAGTGTGTTTACATGCCTTGTTTCTGATTTTTCTTTATCTATTTTTAGATTGAAAAGCTCACATGTCAAGACCGCCTTCCAGCCTACATGACTAACGTTGTCATGATGCTGTTAATGGTAAGAAGAAGCCAATTCTCTGCATTAAAACAGGGTGGATTGTTTGTTTCTCTTCCCCTTACAATCGTATTCTGTTTGTTGATCCTGAAAACCTTTTCATTGTCAGATCGGTGTTACGTTTGCCATCGTGTTTGGCGTGATCCTCTACCGGATCTCCACCAAAGCCGCCCTTTATATGAGCTCCAATCCGGTCACAAGGAGCAACGCACAACTGACGGTTAAAACCACCACGGCCATCATCAACCTGGTGGTCATCCTCATACTGGATGAGGTGTACGGAGCTGTGGCACGATGGCTCACTGTGTTAGGTAAGCAACTAGGTCACATGTCTCTGAAAATAGTCAGATTGTTTTCATCCAGCGTTCATAGCTATACTGATGAAAATAAATGCACTGTAATTCATCGATATCCGCAAAAAATCTATTTGCATGTGATCCACGTAATCATGAACCAGGAAGGATGAAGACAGCAAAAACCAACACAGGGTGGACCAGAGGGGAGGTGGGCTGTTAACCAGGAGGCCGCTGTTCATTCCCCATGTTAATCGAGAAGTCAACGTTCATTTATTTATCATAAAACGTTAGGGGTGTCACGGATCACAAACCTCACGGTTCGGTTCGGATCATGGTTCAGGAGTCACGGTTCGGATCATTTTTCGGATCAATAAAGAAAAGGGGAGGAGTCAAATATAACTTTGCTTTCCATTTATTAAAGAACTTCAAGAACACTTAAAGCAAAGAACTTTGGCCTATAGTCTTACATGAAAACACAAATATTGAAGATGTCCAATTTGAAACAAAATGAAATAAATAAAAACAATACATTCAAGAATTCTGTTAAGTTTAAGTGCAACATGAGTTATGTCGATATCCTCGTCCTTTGATCAATACTGAAAGAAAGAAACAGCCAGTGAGCTTCCACTGCTTCCACTGAACTGAACTGCTCAGCAACAACTTGGGTCTGTGTTTACTTCCTGTCAGGTCATTCAAATACACAATAATGTTACATTACTGTGACATTATTTTCAAACAGATGAGAATATCTCCATTGTCTGGGGAGAAGGTCGACCTTTCTGTGGTGACTGGAATATTATTGGGCGTGTCTAGCTTCACTCTGATGCTTCTGTCAGCACCTGAACCAGGTGTGTGTGTGTGTGTGTGTGTGACGCTCACAGAGGGGGCGTGTCTACAGCACTGAAGTGGGTGCGTGAGTGGATTTCGTAGCGTGGCTCAAGCATTTTAACCAGATTTAGAAATCCTTTGTTTTCTACACCGGAGTGTCCCCGTCGCTGACAGACGGGATGGTGTCTCTTCATATGTGTGGACATGCCGATGTGTTGCCGTTGTCGTGTGTCTTTCTCTTTAAATAACGCCTACATACCGTAACGCTTTGTCCACCACCCTCATCCGTCATTATACAGGGAAGACAAAATGTTCCCAAACTTGCGACATAAATGACGCCGCGGCTTCTGACGTTCCTCCGCTCGCCATGACTTGAACACACGACTGCTTTATATCTGTTCACTGACACTCTGCATTGATATTCGGGGACTTGTTACTTGAACAGCAGCAGTAGAACTTTATTACACACTATGATGATTACAGTGTAAAAAAATAAAATAAAAATACTCGATTGATCCGCGGTTCACGAGTGATCCGAACCGTGAGGGGTGATCCGAACGGATCACGGATCGATCCGTGATCCGTGACACCACTACAAAGCGTACATACTTAACTAATGGCACATCTAGTTGTTTTAAACCACAATCTTTTCCTAAACATAACTATGTTGTTTCCTGTATAGACAGGTTAATTTGAAGAGACTGTAAGGATGCAACAAGCAGGTGTTGCTGGAATTTTGTAGAAAAACGCACAAAAAATGAGTAACTTTTTCTTTCTTAAGACATCATACGAACTGATGTATGAGGATACTTTGTAATAGTGGACAATGGGACTTTTTTAACAACAAAAAAAATGAGTGGGTCACTCTTGTACCCATTTTATTTTTTATTGTGGAGTCACCTTCTTCTTGACTGTTTTTGCTTAATGTATGATGATTGTAATGATTTGATATTGTGTCTGTGATTTTGTGAATAAAGAAATATCTTATAGACTGTGCAGCGATAAGAAAACAGCATCCAGAAAGTGTGTCAGAGAGAGTCAAGGCGTTCACTTAATGTTCACTGCTCAACGCAGGCAAGTAGAGTTTTGGTTCTGGAGATGCAAGGCTTTGTTTTGAAAGGGAATTTCACTTTCATAAGCATTCTGACTCTGTAGCACATAAAAATGTATTCAGGTGTTTTTATAATTCATGTATATGGTGACAATTCCATGCAACAATATTGCTCAAATGCCATCTTAAACATATAATTCATATGAACAGTGAATTAGCATGACATAATACACATTTCAGGGCCTTTCAAATCTATGTTATATAGCAGGTATTTTGTTACACCCAGTGGGGTTTAATAGCATTTTATCCAATCGTAATCCAATAGGGAATCCCCTTAACAAATCTTTATTTGATATGTTTGCAATCAGCTTCAACTTTGGAAATAACTGAAACTCATGAGATCTGCAATCAATTCCTTTTGGGAGTTAAAGCAGAAACCACCTGCTCAGTAGCAATAATGCTAGCTTGAGATCAGTAAACTAGCAGGTGCTTGTTACAGGAAGTGCACCACTTTTCTAAATAGTCTGGAAGTGGGCAGAAGCCCTGTTTCCAGAATTATTTCCACACTCAAAATTCCCATTTCAATTGATGTTTTATATACATACAGTGGAAACCGCTTATAGTGATCAACCGCTCATATGGATCAAAAAGCTTGGGACAGAATCATTCCTTTACAAATTATGTTTTTAAATAATTAGCTTTTATTAATCAAGTAGTCTGCTTACAGTGTTCGTTTTGGTTCTTCTCATACACGACTACATATGAGAGAAAATAAAGGAAAACTGCGGTAATTAGGGCCCGAGCAACCGACAACGTCGGGCCTGGGTTGGGATGCTCTAAAACTCATGGAACTTTGTACATGTGTCATAGGTCATAGGCAGACATAGTGTATCTGGGTTTTGGGCTTGGCCGTTTTAAATTGCCTCTATAGCGCCCCCTACAATATGTCAAAACAGCAGCCCCAGCGCTACGTTTGAGCTACATGTATGAAAGTTGGTAGGCACATGTATCCTATGGAGGCTTAAAAATAAGTCTCTTGGGACCATGCTCTAAACCCGACTAGAAGTCGGCCATTTTGATATTTGTGTCATTTTTCGATAGATTTTGGCCTATTTCTAGTCGCTATATTTTAATGAACTCCTCCTAGGGACTTCATCAGATCCAGTTAAAATTTTGTCAGTACAATCTTTGCAAGACAGTTGTGATTAAAAGTTATTAAAAGCTTTACGTTTGACGGAATCGTTTAGTTGTAGCGGGCGGCTACTTTACGTGACTCCCCATGAAAAAAGCTGATGTAACTCAGCTGGACTTGTTCCAAACGGTCTCAAACTTCACATGCTTGATAACACTCACGGCCTGAGGATGTCTACAAGCTGATTTCCCCTAATACTCACAGTGCCACCTGCTGGCGAAAGGAAATCTGCGTTTTCCGACAAACAGCATCCGATTTACGTGACTTTTACACTACGTGGTTCACACTTGATACAGAGCAACACGATGCACGCGTTCTGTAGCACCAGGCTACTATTTGCAAAGCATCATTTCCAGCATCAGGCGATCCACGCGGGATTGAAAACGTCGTGGTCGCGCAGTCCGACGGTCGCGGACGTTCTCGGACGCGCAGGCCTGAGTCCCGCTGGCACCCCGACGTGCATATTGTGAGGGCCCGTTCATCGCTGCTCGCAGCTTTTCTTACTCCCATGATACTTTGCCTGGCGGTAATTTGTTTGCTTCCGGCTGGTTACCTGAAGAGAAAATAATTTTCTCTCAATAAAAAACGTAGTCTCTTTGAAGCTTATGACAAACAAGCCAACGAGATATAACAGAGAAACTTCAGGCGACCTCTCGTCTAGTGACTAGACAACAGGTCTAGTGTATGGTATGTATGTATAGTATGAATGGTGAAGCTGTCCATTTCATAAAAAAATATATAAACTTAAATCTGCATGAGAAATAAATATAAACAAAATTGTCCGCTCATAGTGATCAATTTAACCCAGACAGACTTGATCATTACAACTGTATATTTTAAATTGTATATCCTCAACACAGTCACACTGGATAGTTGAATCATACCAGTTTTACTGGAGAAATGGACACCTTAAAAAATTTTAAATGATAAAATTACAAGTTTGCAGCTGTCATTGTATCTATGTAAATATGAATTTACACATTTGTGAATATTTAATCCGTGACTTCAGATCCAGAAGATGCGTGTGTGAATATTTTCTCTGATTGAAATTTTCAAAATACAAGTTCCCATTTTTTCCTACAAGCTCCCATATTTTTGTTTTTTTTGATTGTGAATTCACATTCAGCTCATGTATGTAAATATTTCTGTTAAAATTGAAACCGATTTTTGTTCTACGCGCTCTCACATTGTATTCTACAAATTCTCACATCAACCCACAAGCTCTTGCATTTTGAAACATATTAACCTTAATACCTGTGGCCAAAAAATGGAGTGCTTATAATCAGAGGTTATGTTTTGGCCTGTTTTTCACTGCAAATTGCAAAATGTTCTCTTTGTTTTTAGAGGTTCCTAAAACAGACAAGAGTTTTGAGGAACGACTGATCTTCAAGACCTTTATTCTCAAGTTTGTCAACGCGTTCACCCCCATCATCTACATTGCTTTCTTCAGGGGAAGGTTGGTCCCCTCATTGTATTTTAAAGTGTAATTTTGTCAATGTAATATGTTTAATCACTCTTATATAATTTCAACAAATGTCATGATGATAAATGAAAACAGTTTTAAACCTGCTCATTAATTTTTCCTCTAGACTGGTAGGCAGACCAGGCAGCTACCTGTATGTGTTTGAATCCTACAGAATGGAAGAGGTAAATTCACAAATCTTTACAAATTATCTGCAAACAAAACCTGTTGTGACCACACACAGAAGTGCTTTTTCACCTGCTTAGAACAACAATTAACACCCTTTCCAGGGAGCATTTTTCCGTTGAAAATACGTTTAAAAGGCCTGCTGTGCTGTCCTACTGCAGTTGAACAGCTACCGTACAGATACATGAATCCGTGCATGACGGGACGCTGCGTCATTAACGGACAATGCATGGTCAAATCAACGTAATTAACACAATGACAACCGCAAAGTCATAAGAACCAGTCATATATGTATATATATATATATATATATATATATACGTGTATATATATACACGTATATATATATATATATATACGTATATATATATATATATACGTATATATATATATATATACGTATATATGTATATATATACATATATACGTATATATATATATATACGTATATATATATATATATATATATATATATACATATATATATATATATATATATATACGTGTATATATATATACGTATATATATACGTATATATATATATATACGTATATATGTATATATATACGTATATATACGTATATATATATACGTATATATGTATATATATATACGTATATATATACGTATATATGTATATATATACGTATATATACGTATATATATATACGTATATATGTATATATATATACGTATATATATACGTATATATATATATACACGTGTATATATATATATACGTATATATATATATATATACGTATATATATATATACGTATATATATACGTATATATATATACGTATATATATATATATACGTATATACGTATATATGTATATACGTATATATATATATATATATATACGTATATATATATATACATATATACGTATATATATATATACGTATATATACAGCAGCGTAATATAACTTTGGAGAAATACGTTCAAAGTAACCAATATCGTGTCTCTTTCAACCTACAACTGAACAAATCATCAATATTTTAAAGCAAATTGGTGTTTTGTGACACGTTGATGTTGTAACTGCATTTTAGCCGGTTGAAAAGACGGAGAAAATAGATCTTAGACGTTCATATCTAATTTCAACCAGAAATCAACGTTGTAATCTGGGTTGGTGCTCACTGGGATTGTACTCCACTTTGTTGACATTTACATTGTTCTTTCTTACCTTTGTGAACATTCTTGGAAATATTTCATAAAACACCTGGTGTGTATTTGGATTTTACATTTTCATACTGTACAACCTGTATGCCTGGGCGCCCGCGGGCACCGTGTTGGCTACCTCTGTTGCCATGCGAGTCGCCCGCGAGGCATGTTCTAAAAATAGCACCAGTCACCATGGAGCTCCATCTAAAAAAAATGTAGTCGCTCTTCTTTTTTTAATCAAAAATGCTTGCATTAATGTAATTCATGTAATATCACACTATTTAATATAACATTTTAAAAACTAAAATGTTTTATGTATATGAACTCTGACCTTGTCTGAAGTCAAAGTTCAATATTGTGCGCATGTCAAATGGCCATCTCACTCTTTGCTGAGACAAGGAAGCAGGCTCAGCTACGATGGGAAGCTACGACGCTAGATGTGGTTCTTACCCCCCAAACTAAAGAAAACATGGCAGAAAAGCGAAAGAAAACATACTACTTCCACAATGATTGGGAGGAAGAGTTCTTTTTTACGACAGTGAAAGACAAATGTGTGTGTCTCATTTGCGGGGAAACTGTTGCGACGGTAAAGCGGCACAATGTGGAGAGACACTTCAGTACGTGTCACAATAGCTTCCATGCTAACTACCCACCTGGCGGCGCACTACGGACAGAAAAAGCGTGTGACTAAAAGGCAGCTTTGGGCAAACAACAGTCTTCTTTCACGAGGCCGGTCATAAAATCACAAAAAACAACTGAAGCTTCGTTTAGAGTTGCACATTTTGATGAAGAACAAGAAAGCCTTTTCGGACAGGGAGGTCTTGAAAGAAGCAATGATGATAGTTGTTGCAAACACTGTGCTCAAAGACGAGAAGATTGGTCCCGATGCCATCTCCGCTTTCTTTGATGTGCAACTGGGGGCGAGTACGATGGTAAGAAGAGTGTCGGCTATATCCGAAAACTTAACGGAGCAACTGGACCGGGATCTGGTTCAGTGCAGGTGGTTTAGCATCCGGTGCGACGAGTCCGTGGACAGCACCAGTACAGCTCAGCTGATGATGTTTATCCGAATGGTGTTCGATGATTTCTCCACAAAAGAAGAAGTCCTGACACTTCTGCCCCTGAAGACAACAACGAGGGGAATCGACATCTACAACGCGGTGAAGAGTTTCTTTGTGGAGAAAAAGGTCCCGTTAGAAAAGCTGGTGTCTGTGACAACAGACGGGGCTCCCGCCATGACGGGCCGGCATGTCGGCTTCATTGTACAATGCAAAGGTGACCCAGACTTCCCAAAATGTATCCATTACCACTGCATCATTCACCAGCAGGCGCTGTGTGCAAAAGTGACCGGCTTTGATCATGTTATGACTCCTGTCGTGAAGATCATAAATGGCATAAATGAAGATCATAAAAAGCCAAACAACACAGGACATGCAAGGTGCTATTGGAGGAGCTGTCAGCTGAATATGGTGACCTGTTACTACGCACAGAAATCCGATGGCTCAGCAGGGTACGGATTTTGCAGCATTTTTTGGCACTTTTGGGGCGAAATCAAGGAGTTCATGCAATCCAAAGGGGAAGACTACTTGCTGCTCGAGGACCCTGAGTGGATCCTTGACCTTTCCTTTTTAACGGACATCACTGGGAAACTGAACCATCTGAACTGTGAGCTGCAAGGCAACGGTAAAACTGTTGCTGACATGATAAGTGCTGTAAACGCATTTAAAGCTAAGATGAATAGAGAAAAAAAGTGCTGCACTTTCCCTCCGTACAGTCAGTGTTGAATGACGATGCTTCAGCATCTGTGGCTTTTGACAAAGCAGTAGAAAAGTCCTCTCAAGTCATAAACAGACTCGGGCAAGAGTTGAGAACAGGTTTTGTGACTTTGATCAACTTGAGCCATGTGTGTCATTCGTTTCAAATCCTTTCATGCAAGTGGACATGACATGCATTGCTGAGCAACTAAGTGCTACTTTCAACTTGGGGGCTGGACAGGTGGAGATTGAAATCATAACGTTTCAAAATGACCTCCACCTCAAAGCCCATCAGTCTGCACCAAACTGTTGGTGCCTTGTGGACACAGACAAATACAAAGGTGTATGCACAGCAGCTATGAAAGTTGCTGCCTTTTTGGTTCAACCTCTCTGGAATCAGCCTTTTCTGACATGAACTTCATCAAGAACAAACACAGAACACGCCTCACTGATGCACATCTACAAGACTCACTCACAGCTGCAGTGTCTCATTATACACCAGATGACAGTGCGTTGGTAAACGGTATGCAGTGCCAGGCTTCCCACTAACATTTACAGACAAAGAAAGAGATAACATAATGTTTTCATTGAAAACACCATGACAACATTAAACTCAAATATTGTACAAAAATGTGAAAAATATGTTCAAAAAGTGTGTTCAAAGATTTTGATTTGTTAAAAATGCTACAGATTTGGTGATTAGTACTAATGTGATAGGATTCATTTTAAAAAAAGTGAAAGAGTTGATTTTTTTATTGTTATTATTTATCATTTGTATAAACATGGGACAGAGTTCACGATTTGTTCAAAAATGTTACAGTCCTCTGACTTTCAAATGTTGAAAGAGATTAACAAATACATGTTTGTAGCAGGTTCTCCTCGCCTCAGTCTCTACTGTGGGATTAAATACAGTCGTGAGTGAGACAATCAGGATCCCTTCCAGCTGCGCCTAATTAAGTCCCTTACCGGCACCGCTCCCCGAACCACTCCCACACTCCGCCCCCTCCACAGCTGAGCCACCCACGCCCACCACCACATACCCCCACCGCCCGACTTAGGCCGGGGAGCCATCCGGCCTGACCTACTCCCCCCCCCCCCCCCCCCCCTTGAGGGTGAGAGAGGAAGTCGGCCACGACCATCTGCGCCCCCGGCCTATGGACCACCTTGAAGTTAAACGGCTGCAAAGCCAGATACCACCGAGTGATCCGGGCGTTAGTATCCTTCATGCGGTGGAGCCACTGGAGCGGGGCGTGGTCCGAACAGAGGGTGAAAGAGCATCCCAGGAGGTAGTAGCGCAGGGAGTCGACTGCCCACCGGATGGCCAGGCACTCCTTCTCCACCGTGCTGTACCTGGTCTCCCTCTCGGATAGCTTCCGGCTGATGTAGAGCACCGGGCGGTCAACCCCCTCTACCCGCTGGGACAAAACGGCCCCCAGCCCTCTGTTCGATGCGTCAGTCTGCAGAGTAAAGGGCAAAGAGAAGTTAGGTGTAAGAAGGAGTGGTTCCCCACAGAGGGCGTGTTTTACCTGCTCAAACGCCAACTGGCACTGCGCCGACCGCTGGACCGGATCTGAGGCACCTTTCCGGGTCAGGTCGGTCAAGGGGCTGGTCAGATCTGCGAAGTTGGGGATGAACCGCCTGTAATAACCCGCCAGCCCCAAAAACCCCCTAACCTCTTTTTTAGTCTTGGGCAGCGGGCTGGCTGCGATAGCCGCAGTCTTGTCCACCTGAGGGCGCACCTGCCCGCCACCCAAGTGGTACCCCAGATACCGTACCTCCCTCCGTCCAACCGCACACTTCCCCGGGTTGGCGGTGAGCCCCGCCTGCCTCAGGGACTCCAGCACCGCACCCACACGCTGCACATGCTCCGCCCAGGTGGTGCTGTGTATGATCACATCATCCAAGTAGGCGGCAGCATACGCAGCATGCGGACGCAGCACCCGGTCCATGAGGCGTTGAAAAGTGGCTGGGGCACCGAACAACCCAAAGGGAAGTGTGGTGAATTGGTATAACCCAAACGGAGTGGAGAAGGCCGTTTTTTCCCTGGACTCTGGCGACAAAGGAATCTGCCAGTAGCCTTTGGTTAAATCCAGTGTCGTAAAAACCTGTGCAGTGCCTAGTCGGTCCAGGAGGTCGTCGACCCGGGGCATTGGGTAAGCATCAAATCGTGACACATCATTCACCCTGCGATAGTCCACACAGAACCGTATAGACCCATCCTTCTTGACAACCAGAACAATGGGGCTACACCAGGCACTGTTGGACTCTTCTATTACCCCCATCTCCAGCATAGCCGCTAATTCCCTCTGAACCACTTTTCTTTTGTGTTCAGGTAACCTGTAGGGTCGTAACCGCACCGTCACGCCCGGAGGAGTCTCAATGTGGTGCATTATGAGGTTTGTGTGCCCTGGCAGGAGGGAGAACACATCGGCAAACTGTTCCTGCAACTGTGCAATGTCTGTTCTCTGGGTCCCGGAGAGGTGGGCTTCACAAAGGAGCGAGGTTGGATCGGAGGATTTTGGAACCTCCGGCCCCAACTCCTCCCTCTCAGGAACCGCGGACACCAGAGACACAGACTCCGCCTCTCTCCATGCTTTTAGGAGGTTGAGGTGGTAGATCTGAGTAGCTCCGCCCCTGTCAGAACGCACCACCTCATAGTCGACATCCCCCACCTGCCGTGTGACCACAAAGGGTCCTTGCCACTTGGCGAGGAGTTTAGAGCTGGAAGAAGGAAGCAATACAAGTACCTTTTCTCCCGGTGCGAATTGTCTCAGCTTGGCCCCTCTGTTGTACAGCCGCTGTTGACGGTCCTGGGCCTGGAGCAAATTATCACGTGACAGTCGACCCAGTGTGTGGAGTTTTGCTCGCAGGTCCAGGACGTATTGGATCTCACTTTTCCCGGTGCTCGGACCCTCCTCCCAGTTTTCTTTAATCAGGTCGAGCCCCCCCGTGGTGTCCTGCCAAACAGTAGTTCAAAGGGAGAAAATCCCGTGGAGGCCTGGGGAACCTCCCGCACTGCAAACAACAGAGGATCAAGCCATTTATCCCAATTACGGACATCGTCGTGAATAAATTTACGGATCATGGACTTTAAAGTCTTATTCAGACGCTCCACCAGACCGTCGGTCTGTGGGTGGTACACACTGGTCCGAATAGATTTAATGCCCAGTAATCCGTAAAGTTCTCTCAGTGTGCGTGACATGAACGAGGTGCCCTGGTCAGTCAGAATCTCTTTCGGGATTCCGACTCGGGAGATGACCTGAAACAGAGCCTGCGCGACACTCTTTGCAGAAATGTTGCGCAACGGCACTGCCTCGGGATATCGTGTTGCGTAATCCACTAGGACTAACACAAAGCGATATCCGCGTGCACTCCGGTGAAATGGCCCGATGAGGTCCATGGCGATACGCTCAAATGGGACCTCCATTAACGGCAGAGGACGCAAAGGCGCCCTCGGAATGGCCGGCTGGTTTACCAACTGACACTCTGGGCAGGATGCACACCAACGGCGCACCTCACCCCGAATGCCCGGCCAATAAAATCGGGCCATTATCCGGTCCAGTGTTTTCTCATATCCCATGTGGCCAGCCATCGGGTTATAGTGAGCCGCCTGGAAAATAATTTCACGGCGGCTTCTCGGCACCAACAACTGGGTATTTTCCTGACCTGACTGAGTGTCACGACTCACTCTATACAGTCTGTCCCTAATCAATGAAAAGTGCGGGTATGACTGTGCTGCGTCAGGGCACACCAACTGACCATCAATTCGTATCACTTGGTCAAAGGCTGAGCGTAGAGACTGAGCGGAGTGCATCCCGAGACTGCTCAAGTGGAAAATCTTCCATGGAGTGTAGTTCGGGACCCAGCGGAGTCTCCACGGGAGGCTCCGCTGGTTCCCCCTCCCCATCTGCAGCGTCGGACAACCTCGCGTCACCGCTGAGCACAGCACACATACCGCATGACCCTGTCTGTCGTGAACGCACCCCCGCACCCCGCCCCATTAATTTCCCAAACCCTGGCCAATCCGTTCCCAAGATCAGGGGGTGCGTAAGGCGGGAGCTAACCGCAACCTTCAGACTACGTTTTCTCCCCATGTGTCTAATTTCTACTGGCACCACGGGATATTCGTGAATATCCCCATGCACACACTTCATTTTTACCCACAATGCCTCCACCAATGCCCCGGGCCGAACCAGGCTCTGGTGAATCATCGACTGCGTACCGCCAGTATCCACCATTGCCTGATGTATACCCCCCTGAATCCTTACCGGAATGTGGTACGTTGACCCTGGACCGGGGGAGGGCGTTGGAGGGCCGGCAACCCGAACCACCTGGCCCACCTCCATCTGTGGACATTCCCTCCGGAAGTGACCGGGCTGCCCGCCTCCAACACTCCAGCCCTGGCGCTTGAGGGCCCCCATGTGGGTTGGGAAGAGTGCCGGCAGACGCGGAGGTCGGTGCCTCGGGAGAGGGGAGGAAGGGGGCCGCCCGCGGAGCCAGGGGCAGGGGCCAGCAGTTGCGGAGGCAGCGGGCGGCCACTGTCTCCCAGGCCGCTGGGATGAACTGCCAGGTGGTCCTCTGCCAGGGTGATGGCGGTCCAGTGGTCCCAGTCTGGCCTCACGAAACCTCCGCCGGTGGTCCTCCGGAGACAGGCCCAGGCGATCGGTGACAGCTTTACGCACGTCCTCGTAGCGGTGGCAGCCCCAGGGCTGCTGTTTGTGCCTCCCCCATGAGGAGAGGCAGAAGCCGGACCCCCCACTCTGCCGCGGGCCAGCCGCACGCCTCTGCCGTCGCCTCGAATGTGTCCAGAAATGACTGCACATCGTCGCCGGCACTCATCTTGTGGAGGACCACCCCCGCCAATGGCGAGGGGGCAGTCACCGGCGGGCCTGCCGCTGCCCGGACCGCGAGCTGCTCCAGGGCGTGGGCCTGCCGCTCCGCCTGGGCCTGGAGCGCCCCCAGGAACTGCCGGTTCGCCTCAGCCTGGTCCCGCTGCATGGCCGCGATCCCTCCCAGCATCTGGCCCAGCATCATAATCGGCTGCGCCGGCGCCTCCGGTGCTGCTCCGTCCATGTCTCGGTGCTCGGCCCCACGTTGGGCTCCACTGTAGCAGGTTCTCTGCTACCCGGTGGGTCTGGGGAGCACAATGACGCCAGCACACGGTGGAATGACGGTTTCAATGTTTCTTTATTGTTTAAACCCTAACGGGCCTGGCCGGGTGCTCTCCTGCCTCGCCTCCGAGCACACGCCGCAGGAGCTTTTCGTCCTGTCCGTTTTCCTCGCCTCAGTCTCTACTGTGGGATTAAATACAGTCGTGAGTGAGACAATCAGGATCCCTTCCAGCTGCGCCTAATTAAGTCCCTTACCGGCACCGTTCCCCGAACCACTCCCACACTCCGCCCCCTCCACAGCTGAGCCACCCACGCCCACCACCACAATGTTACATGTTTAAATATATATGGTTCCTACCATCATTGTTGTGGAAATAATTGTTAATTATTGTGAGGAATAATTAACATAAACATGATCACACAGTCTCGTCACATATATTATTATTATTAAAAGGTGATCTGTGCAATTTTGTTGTTCAGGAAGTTTGTATCAAACAAGTAGCCCTTCGTACTGCTCGGTACCCTTAAAGTAGCTCTCGGCTTCAAAAAGGTTGGTGACCCCTGCTGTACAACCTTTCAGACACTGACTAAAGCTCTCACCGCCTCCATCCTTGTCAACTTTTATATATTGACATACTAACAACCTACCAGGGCTGAAGCTGCCACCAGCCAGACAGTAAAATAACAACCATCAATCAAGTCATTTGGATCAAGGCAAAATAGTGGGAGTATGGATAAACGACACGTACTTGGGAACATTTCACATCAAAACTATTCATAGTGATTTCAATTTGCGACACCAACACTTTTTCAATAAAAGGTTGCAATAGATTTGTTCAACCAACTGGCAGGACACTATTGACTCAGAGCAGCGTCTGTCAGTCTGTCTGAGCTAAACTGTTGTATACTCTAAGCAACTGTAAGATATTTTATTGAGTTTCCTTTCAGCGAAAATGTACGAACAGAAGGAGTGGATCTGGTCTGTGCTGCCTTTGTCAATGTTGAAAGGAGTAATAAAGTGTGCTGTCTTGGTTCAGACTATGGAGCTTTCATGTTGTTGTACAGTATTGTGTACATATAGAATATGTATTTCCGCACAACGGGGTTGGTTGATGCCTTTATTAGCGATATGAAAGCTTCAAAAATCAACCTTGTTTCGGAATTTGTTTTACTTTTTTGCGGCGTAATATTGTGTGAAAGTACTCATGACAAAAACAACAGTTTGAAAAATATATTGCCGTGCATGGCTTTAGAAATTTTATACTTTACAAATAAACTTAAACTATTTATTATTTCCTCGAGCTGTGAGCTGCAGATTTAAATCAATCTTAGAAGTGTTACTTGGGTTTAGAATTTTTTTCAGAACAGAAGTCGTAGCCAAGTGCTGTCACTGATATACTATTTCCTTTGATCAACAATCCTTTAAACTTACACATACAGTACAGTACATACAGTATGTTGTCATTCGCCACTTGTTAAAACACCTTGTTGCTATGGTGGACTGATGTTTTGGTCTCTTTTTTTCAGTGTGCTCATGGAGGCTGTTTGATGGAGCTCTGCATCCAGCTGAGCATCACCATGTTGGGAAAGCAGCTAATTCAGAACAATCTTTTTGAGATTGGCGTACCGTAAGTATGCATCACTTTGAACTAGTCGTCTATCATCACAAATAACAGTCATGAAGCTGAAATCACTGTTTCCTTTAAGAAAGGAACAGAGCCTCCAATAGTCAACTAAACAAATCTTTTTCCGTTCCAAGATGGTGAAACAAATCAGCTGGTAAAACAGAAACCAGCATGTTAGTTTTGAGAAACAGGAATAAACATTGTTGACAGTAGGTTAACATGACTACAGAACTAGTAATAATTGTTACAACGCCCTAGGGGGGAATCCTAGCTCAACACAAAAACAGACTCTCAGGACTTATCAGCAAAATAATAAACAGAACAAAACTAAATGAATCCAAACCTTTATGCATGGATGCATACCACGAAGGGAAAGAGAGACAGTCTGTCTGACATGTGTTTGTGTGTGTGTGTTCCTCAGCAAGCTGAAGAAGCTGATTCGCTACATTCGGTCAAAGCAAGGGGCCTTTCAAGAAGACGAAAGACAGAAGAAACTGCAGAGATATGAAACTGACCACTTCCTGGAGCCATTTGCCGGCTTAACACCGGAATACATGGAAATGAGTCAGTACCACACTCTGTGTCCTCGGCACAAGACAAAAATAGGATTGTTATGGGATCTTCTATAGATAAATGCCTGGCTGACACCTGAGAGTGAATCAAAGACTACCAATGTTTAACTGGTCTGAATCATGAGACTGAATGATGACTCATTAGATCATGTGCCAGTGTCCTACTGCTGCGGTAGACCACAGCATGCAAGTTAAAAATAAAGTCATCCTCTCCTTTTATTCATTTCTAGGACTGTAACCATTTACGTAATCGTATTAAACCGTTCGGTACAAAGCTTACAAACCGAACAGTACCTTTGAATAATACTATTGCATTTTGGAAAATGCAGAATGTTAAATTGTGGGAAATATATTGTTTTCTGCTCTCAAATAGAAAAGTGGTTCTCAACTGGTCTGGCTGCATGGTCCACCAACACCCCTTAATGACAAACCTTAATGACCCGTTCTTCTCTAATTGAGTCCGTCTTATGATTTTACTTTCACAACTGACATAAGGAATCTACTGCTCTGCTATCTCTTTCCTCGTCTCAGCCCCCTGTGTCACGGTGTGTGTACATCTCACTGGAGTCAGGAAACTTGTCAGAATGCCCATATTTGATTGGCTGAGCTGCATCACGTGATTGTTTCATGATAGTCATTATAAAATAGCTATAACTTTATGATTCTGTTTAGGCCAGCAGAGAAGGCTTTGCAGGCCCTGATGGCCCACCACTGCTTTTCAGCGACACATATCTAACACCATGACCTGACGGAACAACAAACACGCACCAAATGCTCCCATATTTACGTTCTACTCACAGTACAGAAGCTAAAGACGCTCTAATTTCCGTCTAATTTCAGTTTCACTTGGACTTAAAGTAAAGGAAAAATATATAATTAAGTCTATGAAAGAACAACAATTTATAAAAAATTGTTTTACTTTTCTTAATGCAAACAATGAGCACTTAGAGTAACTTCTAATCACATTATAATACATTATAAAATGATAATTATATATTACAACTATGGAAATTATTATACACTATCCTTGCAAAAAAAGGTCAGTGATTGACCAGCAATTATGAAGTACGTATACAGTGTAATAAGCAGATTATAACACATTAATAGTATGTTGATAATGCATTTATAGACATGGGTGTCATAGAAAGTGTTTTATCCTGATAGACATTTGTGTGAAACTTCCATGATTGGTATATCAATTCTTGAGTTATGGCCAAAAAGGTGTTATACTGTTTATCTACTATACAGGCCTTTGATAAATGAAAGTACCGGTATATAACATGATATATTATTCTCTCTTCCTCTATGTCCAGTCATCCAGTTTGGCTTTGTCACACTGTTCGTGGCATCCTTCCCCCTGGCTCCGCTCTTCGCTCTGCTCAACAACATCATTGAAATACGACTGGACGCCAAGAAATTTGTGACGGAGCTGCGAAGACCAGTGGCAGCAAGAGCCAAAGACATTGGTGGGGTTATACTCAACATACTGTAGCTCTTGCACAAAGACATAAAAACATGCATAAAAGTATCTGATAGTAATGGTGAGATCTTGGTGAAATGTGCCTGTAAATGTTCCTGAAAACATATTCATTACAACAAACAAAATGCAAAGAAACTTTTTCCTTCACTGTAGAAAAAACAAGGTGTATGTGTAAATCCAGCAGTTAATACATATTGTTGTGTCTACAGGTATATGGTACAACTTACTAAGAGGGGTAGCAAATGTGGCCGTCATCATTAATGTAAGTAAAACATGCATGTATTCAATTGTATTGACTGTAATGCATGTAGTGTACTGTGAAGGTTTTCCCAATTGTTTTCGCTCTGTAAATCACAATGATTTTGAAACACACTTTGAGGGTGTTCACATTCACATCCACGTGTGAACGTTTATCAGTACAGTAAAATAGTAGTGCTGGGCAACGATTAAAATATTTAAAAGCGATTAATCGCATGGATTTTTTGCGATTAATCGCATTATGGCAAAGTTCAATCATGAATTATAAAGTAGTGTATTGTGCACTTTTATTTTAAAAGTACTGCTATATGAACAAAAGTGCAACAACATTTGGTTCAGGAGATGCAGGCAGCATGTTTTATACTTAATGTGAATATAATTCATACTTTGTTGGCATCTTATTCTGAAAACCGGATGTTCGGCTGAAGAAACCGGATGTTGTCTCACGTTAATGTTTCCGCTAACTTTCAAAGTCCTTCGCTCGCTGCCGATCTGTGCCGTTTGAATGCGTTTACCGTGAATTTCAGCATATAGGTGCACTAACATGTGAGTGTCTGTGAGTTGACCACGGAGATCGGAGTGTCTGCTGACTTTACCGCAGCGATGTCCAGTAGTCTCCATGGAGAGCAGCGGAAGTCGCCTTTTCTCTACGGAAACCCTGAAGGGACATCATATCTCCAATACAAAACGATAAACATGAGACAGTCTGACTATAGGATGTTTGCTGGCTTTTATCCCACTGTTCTTGTCATCCGCTTGTTGTTATGAATGCGTTAACTTGCCCAGCACTATAAAACAGTAAACTTTAAATGCTATTGAACATTGGCCAAAGACAGACAGACACAACTCTATCTGCTCCTATACATCTTGCGGCTGAATTTACTGTGTGAGCTGAAACCAACGTGTCCTCACTCCTAACTTGTCAAACGCTGACGCTCGGTCAGCAGACCTTGGTCTCTGATACGACGCACACTTTAGCTCTTGTATGACACACACCAGGCTTTTAACTAACTCCACTATTATTAGATGGTTACACCAACTTCCTTAGTATAAAGAGTGAGGAAGTCCGCTTAGGAAGGAGGTCGGGATGAATGGATGGGACAAACAAACACAGACTTTCACCTAGGAGACAGATTTTCATGTCCCCTGTGAAACCAAGTTAACATTGACTTACATTTGTTATGTACCTTACGTACTTAACTACGTCACCTAAAAAATTGCCTTTAGGTGTGAATGCTAGTCTGACAACCTGTCCAGAGTGAACAGGATTCCCACGTGACCTGGAAAACCTGAAAAACTATTTTCAAGTCATTAAAAACACAAGATGTCCTGGAAAATCTTCTCTAGTCTATCAATCAGAACTCAGCAAAACGGATAACATTACCTTCTGAATGTGCTAAGTCATGTTCAGGATCATATTAAAAGGTTAAATAGAAGTTTATGACCCAGAATATTTTGAATATGCTGCTCGTGGTTATGTTGTGGAAATCCTGTGTCACGTCACATGGTAGCACATGCAAGTTGGATGACTTTACGTGCCGTTGATTTCTTCCGAACTTCTTTAAAATGGTTGAATAATGTTAAATTTGTTTGCATGTTTGGTTCAGTTGTTTAAGGTTTAAAGTTTGTGATTCAACTCTGGCTAGGAGAGCAATGGTTTCAAATGTGTGTTCATGAGAGAGTTGGATATAGTCAAACACCAGCTAAATACTGGCTAACTACTTTATTTTTTACTTTGCTAGCATTGTCTTTTCAAGCACTGTACTGCATTGTTACGGTAAAATGGATTGTAACATGATTGCTTTTTTTAGTTGAATAAATGCTTAGATTAAAAAGAAATCTTGGCATGAGTAGCACCAATTTGAATGATGTATTATAAGCTCCTTAGAGCTAGTGTTAGGAAGTTAAACAGGTCATAATTCCTTTGTAATATCTATTTCATATTGCTGTGAAATCATCTCCTTCAAGCAACTGTATTTATTCAAGTTTCTCACCAAAAACTTTTTTTTACGAGATTACATTTGAAAACATCATGACAGCTTTATAATTTACCTTCGCCCAATTCTCATGTTTACTGAATAGACCGTGAACTCATCATACTGTAACTCAATAGAACCTCAATACGTTGGCTGTTAGCTCTGGTGCTGCTAAATTACTAGCTATCCTCCTGTCGATTTCAACATGGATGATGTTCACAATGTAGTGTGGTGGAAATTGATCTCATTAATTTCCCTGTGAGAAATAAACGTGATGAGAAAGCTCTCAAATGTCTAAGTATTTTATTGAACAGACATTTAGAATAATTCAGCTGAATGGATAGAGCTCCTTCCCCAAGGATGGTTCGGAGGTCTAACAAAAAGTCAAAGGTTTTACAGAGTATATATGTTTCACCACAAACGGCACATTACCCCCCCCCCCCCCCCGTTCGCAGGCGTACTCCCTTTTTGGATTTCTTTGATGGCGAGTTCTGCTTTTGCAACATCTGCATGCACTCAATGTTCAAAGTTAAGCGGTACAAGTTAAATCTAAAAAGAACAACATGATAAATTGCCACAACATGTAGCATCATCAGGGTTCGGCGACTAGGAAGCATTAATGCCAATGTTCTGATCGTATATCTTCACTGAATATCAGCCGATAGTGATCAGCAGTAAAACTTTATTTCAGATGGTTAAACTGTGTAATTAATCAGAGGTTCAACTGCTTGTCGAACCACAGCAGAGTGTTAATAATTACAGTAACATTGCTTTAGGACTCCCTACTGCAGAGTAGTGAGGAGGGTTCCACTTTGTGACTGCTGGTGGCAAAAATAGAGAACAGCCTGTGGAATACTATGAGACTATTATAAAGCACTATTTACATGTCTAAGGATTATACAAAGAAGGGTGATTGGCTCTTAAATGCTTTAGAAACAGGAGGTCTTACAAATTTTCATTTGAGTAAATATTTTGCAGCCAAATCATATTCAACCTTTGTTTCTTTATGATGATTTAATACTTGACTGTTTTTCTTTGAAGGCAATAAACTAGCCCATGAATATGAGATGTGAGTTTACAGATAATTATAATCCCTCCTCGGCACTGTGGAGGTTGGTTTATGGCTTTTTGCCAATTACACCTATGGGCTACACTTGTACCTCACAGTCAATTTTGTTTGTTCGCCCTCTGGCATTTCAGAGAATAATGCAGCGCACAATGCAGAGAGTATAATTGCCTCCGTACATACTCGGAACTCGCACAGCGTCTGTGGAGGCTCACGCTACGGCACCAAGCGCGAATATAAAACTGGTCATGTGTCTCAGCGGGTTGTGAACGAGTAGAGGGTTCTACTCTCAGCCAGCAGAGACATCATCTCTTGCATGACTGGATTGTTTCATTTCAACCTGACACTGTATGTTGTTACATTCCACACTGTCTTGTTTGCACATTCTAACTCCCATTTCCTTCCCTAATCTCTGACTCCCGTCCCCCATCACCACCACCTCCCCATCCACGCAGGCGTTTGTCATCTCCTTCACCTCAGACTTTATCCCTCGGATGGTCTACCAGTACATGTACAGCCCCGACGGCTCGATGCATGGATTTGTCAACAACACGCTGTCCTACTTTAACGTCAGTCACTTCCAGCAAGGCAAAGAGCCCATGGATCCGTTGTACCTTGGCCACCCCGTCGAGATGTGCAGGTGGGAAATCAGTCTGTTCACGACCTTCAATTTCACGATAAAACCACATTTAGCCATTTTAAACATCAACATATCGCTGTCATTTCTAATGTGATATAATTAATCATGTGAAACCAATGTTTAAAAATCCTATGCAGTCATGAATAACTAAGACGGGAGAACAATAATCATCTAAAATTTATATTATTACCAGCTCATTTGAAGAAAAAAAAAAACAAGTAACAATATATTTCTACTAACGAGTGTTATTGGTGTTTCCAAAGTCTGACATAGCTTGTAAATTTGACCATACTAAGGCTGGGCTGCACCAACAAGGATACATTTCTATACCTGATTAAATCATGGTTTAACTTTAAATCATATTGCACCAAACTTTAAAACTAGACGAAGATTCACTTTCTCTTTAAATATTAGTTTAGCTTTCACTCTAAACCTACATTATTTTTAATTCTGTTGTACCAAAACTTTAAAATCCAATTAAAACTGTGATCCAGTTTTAACTTCAAACTTACACTTATGGAGGTTTAACTTTTAAAATGGCTGCCTTTTTGGGATGGATTAAGCCAAATAATCAAGTTCCTTGAAGAAAGTTAAAGGGCAGAATGGACCCAATTGTTGGAATGCTGTTAAGCATTCCAACAATCTTTATTCAACTTCTTCTATTTCTTCTGTCGCACATCTTTTTCTCCATTTTTTAAGCTACAGAAACCATTCAACTATCCAAATGTTCAGCTCTTTCACCAGAGGGGTGCTATGACTTTTCATATTTCTAACCTTTAAACTTTTTGAATTATTAAGCTTTTTATTTTCAATGGGATCTCTATGGAGAATATTTTCAAATGGCTTCAGGCACACAGGTGTTTGCGATTGAGCCAATTAGTGATGTTTATAAACACAGACACACATGCACTCCCCTCTCTCTCTCTCTCTCTCTCTCTCATAGTCATTCAGGTCTTGGAGACTTTTAGAGGACTCCCCCCCACACACCCCATTTTAAAATAAAAGCTGCACACACATGATTTAGAGATATACGTGTTGCAGCTCAGCCAATCAGATATGAGTATTCTGATGAGTTTCCTGATTCGAGTGACATTTACACACACTGCGACACAAGAGGGAGAGGCAAGGAAAGACATGGCAGAGCAGGACAACAGTCATGTAAGCTGTAAAAGATAAAACATAGTACAATCTCCAAATGATAAGGTTTGCCAGAGATATCAGTCTCTCTAATTCTTTCTTCTCTCTCTCTCTCTCTCTCTCTCGCACTAATTCTTTCCTCTCTCTCTTGCTCCCTCTCTCTCATACAGTCATTCAGGTCTTAGAGACTTTTAGAGGAACCCCCCCCCCCCCCCCCACACACACACACACACACACACACACACACACACACACACATTTCAAAATAAAAGCCCAGAAGAGTGAATTCTAACTGAAATGCTTGTGATGAAGCCAGGCATTTAATAACCTCTGTTTATGCGTGTCAAACTTTATGATTATGTCTCCTCTCCCTCCTCCCCCCTCCCCCCGCCACAGAAACTGTTAGAATATCAAAATGTTCAGCTCTTTCAGGAGAGGGGTGATATGACTTTTCATAGTTGGAATCTTTAAACTTTTTGAATTATTAAGCTTTTTGCAATTTTTAAAATCCATCATTTATTAGTACAAAGTACTCTAAAGTACAAAGCTTTTGGTTGACCCCCAAGTTACAAGATATGGAATGTAAAGATCAGTGACGAACACATTTTCTGTAGATGGCTTTAGGACATATTCTTAGACTGTGTCTAAACATGACAACAGAAAGTGATAACAACAACAACTTAGTTGTATCCCTTTCCTTACTTAATAAAATCCCTAAATATTAGTTATAGGTTAGAACAGGACTCAATGATCAACAAGCAGAATAACAATATAGCTGCAATTACATTTTGGTACCACAGCAAAGAATCTAGATTTCCCCCTCCACAGTACAGATGGAAGATGATTTACTTTGTAGATACTGATTATCTCCTCATACTGCTCATACTCCTGGGTGAAATTGTCACGGGACATGATGAGGACTCAAGTGCAGACAGTCAGAGTAGTGAAAAGGGGTTTTAATAACTCACGAACAAAACATAACTCCTCCGAGGCCGAGAGTCAGAGTCCACAACCGGGTGGGTGGAGGGGGGTCCGGAGGAGGGACGGCCGGACTGCCAGACTGAGGCGACTGAGGGTCCGGAGGACGGAGCTCTGGAGACTGGGGATCCGGAGGACGGAGCTCTGGAGACTGGGGGTCCGGAGGACGGAACTCTGGAGACTGCACTCGAGAGACTGGAGATCAGGGAGACTACACTCGAGAGACTGGAGATCAGGGAGACTACACTCGAGAGACTGGGGATCAAGAGGGGAACTGCACTCGAGAGACTGGGGATCGAGAGGGGAACTGCACTCGAGAGACTGGGGATCGAGAGGGGAACAGAGCTCTAGAAGCTGCGGATCGAGAGGGGAACAGGGCTCTAGAAGCTGCGGATCGAGAGGGGAACAGGGCTCTAGAAGCTGCGGACCGGACGGGAAACAGGGCTCTAGAGGCTGGAGACCAGACGGGAAACAGGGCTCTAGAGGCTGGAGACCAGACGGGGAACAGGGCTCTAGAGGCTGGAGACCAGACGGGAAACAGGGCTCTAGAGGCTGGAGACCAGACGGGGAACAGGGCTCTAGAGGCTGGAGACCAGACGGGAAACAGGGCTCTAGAGGCTGGAGACCAGACGGGGAACAGGGCTCTAGAGGCTGGAGACCAGACGGGGAACAGGGCTCTAGAGGCTGGAGACCAGATGGGGAACAGGTCTCTAGACGCTGGAGATCAGACGGGGAACAGGTCTCTAGAGGTCTCCCTTCACCTGTCCCTGATCTAGAGATCAGGGACAGGTGAAGGGAGTGAGGAGCTACAGAAAGAAAGACACAGAACACAGGGCAAAGCCTGATCGTGACAGAAAGTCTTCTTCAGTGGATTTTAGTGTTTGTTATACTCGTTATTATACCACGTAACTAGCTTTCAATACTTGCTCAGCGCAAACGCAAAAGAAATTACAGCTTTGAACTTATCCACGGTTTGCAGTAACGTACAAACATTTTTTCCTGGCGACTGTGCTGGTAAAATCTTGCCAGTCTGATATTTAGAAAAACACAAAACCTTGAGGTCCTGACGCTGTGTTGGGGGATTTAATTCATCAAGGAAGTTTCTGAGGTTCTGTGGAACTCTGTGTCACTGGATCACACTGGTGGATGATATTATTAGAAAGAATCTTTCTTCAGACTCTAAGATGAAACCAGAACATGTATTTTTATCTCTAAAGGTATAAGGACTACAGAGAACCCCCTTGGTCAACCACTCCATATGAGATATCAAAGGAATTCTGGGCAGTGCTGGCTGTCCGACTGGCTTTTGTCATTGTTTTCCAGGTAAGATGAATCATGCAGAAAAGTAGGAATCGGTAAACCGAACTGTTTGTGGATTTTTAGAAATTGTATTTAGGGACACTCAGTAAGTCTGACAAGGAACTGTTCATCAATCCTATTACATCATTGGCTGATACAGCAATCATTTCAACATGTCAGATGAACCCAAACAACACTGAACGTGTATGATAGACTATAAACTCTTACAATGTGAGCTTACGGAGGAATTATTTTTGATAAATTATTTGTATTAATTAAATTAATTTTCACCTCTAATGGACTGTAACCCTGTGCGTAGACTATGGCAGGGGGATTGCTGGTGTGATCTCTTATCGTGATCATTTTTTTAATCATATTAATAAGGGTTTTGGTTGTTTGTATCTCCATTTGGTTTAGTTTCTCATGACAAAAACAACAGTTTTGAATAAAATATATACCAGCGAAAGGCCTTCAGGCTTTGGGATTTACTGTGGGTCCAAATCTGCCACGTGGCGATTCTCGACTTCTGCGAGTAAAGTCAGGACAAACAATGGTGGTTTTTAGTTATTTTATGTTTTCTGTAACTTCTACTCACTACTTTGTTTTACACACTGGAAGAATCTGAATCTAAAATCATTTAAATCATGTTTCCTGCAACATTGCTCATGTTTCATAATGAATTAGAGAAAATGATTGTCACACGATTCTCTTGCATTCATTTCTACCAGAACGTTGTGATGCTCATGAGCGACATTGTGGACTGGCTGATTCCAGACATCCCAAAAGACATCAGCCTCCAGATCCACCAGGAGAAGATTCTCCTGGTGGACCTCTTCCTGAAAGAGGAGCAAGGCAAGACCCGTAATCTTGAGAGCAGGTCCTGTACAGAGGGTAAGAAGAACTGCAGCAGCAGCAACAACAACAACAGCAGCACGGTCGCTCAGCCACACTCGGGTCTGCACACCAACAGCACTAATAGCCTCTAGCGCTAGCAACATTGAACTCTTCCTTCAGTGGAGCAGTTCTCCTTTAGCGAGTCTTGCTAGCAGCCCACCCCAAACTGTGTTTTTGTCCTTGTTCAGAACATTCCAACAACTGGGCAGAGCAGCTGGCTGATAAGGTGCTAGAGAAGGTGAATGTTTGAGGCCAAATATGTCGCAAGGTGTGCGGAGAGTTCCGAACCTGTTTCTCAATCAGTACTCACATTTGTGAATGAGCACAGGAAGCTGTAGCTTTGCGTGTGTATCAGCATTTGTGAATGTATTCACAAATCTGTAATTTAGCAAACAGAGTTAATAATATGTACAAGAATAATGCCAGCTCAGAATCTCTAAATGTACATATTATGATTTATATATAAGAATCTGAGAATGTGTACTCACTGTAAATGGATTTTTATTAATCAGTGAAAAGTCCAAGAATGTAAATGAGAGCAGTCACACAAAGTGCTGCTGACTAAATGCAGAAGAAATGTTTTTCTGTTGTTGAAGAGAAGACAGAGTTGGAACTTGTGTATTAATCTTGCAAGAGGCAGCTATCAGAAACATAAAAGGTAAAGTCATGTAAAAGAAAACATAACAATAACATGTTTGTAGCATTGCTGCTCTGTGTCGTGTCAACACATTCTCATTCCCAACTCTTCACATAAGGATGCTTGGTCAGGATCTCTTGGCGTCTATTTTTGGTTGGAGTTTTAGTTGAAACGCAGAGTGCCTTGCGTTTCAGCCGCCAAGTGTGAAGTAGATCGGATGAACAGTTTCTGAGATATGCAAAGGTGATACTCACATACTTACTGTAAAATAATGCACAAATACATAAAATGCTTTGCTTTCACTCAGCACATCATGTTACTGTGCCCTGCATTCTTGTGGCCTGATAGAAAATGCCAAATACTCAAAAAAACAACAACTCTAAAGTTTGATATATTTAGAGGAATGGACCCGGGTATACAGAGGCAGTACACTGAAGATAATTGAAGCGACACTTCCTAGCACTAGCGTGAGACGGATCACCTCTCACATTTACATATCTCAGTAACAACAGGAGAGTAACAAAAGTCACATGTCAGAAGACATTTATAGGCACTCTTGAGGTGGAACACAAAGCTGTTTTTTCCAGCTCTTGAAGTTAAATACTTTAATGTTTCACTTATTAATAAAAGGCCATTTACGTGTTTTCTGAATCTTACAAACAAGTACAGATATCTGGAAATGTGTCTACATGTAGTATTTTTGTAGGCAAACAGGAAGTTAGCATCAATAGTGCAACAATACTGACTAATTTCTCTATTCACAAACATGATAACTCATTCCAGAACTGAGCACATTTAAGGAACAAGAAGCAGTTTAACAACTCTTAACACACATTAGCGAATTACTTTGCTACATATTTGGCTCCAAGGTGTAGTACAGCGTCTGTAGCTACGTGATGTGATGTGTACAACGCATATGCACTTTTTCATGTAACAGATGATTAAAATGAAAAATGTCTCATTATTGCAGACGTTGCTTCAGACATTGCTTATTTTCTAATAAGTGTAGCTCTGTATTAGTTCTCTATTATGATGTTATAATCAGCTGTAGCTTGGTATTTTTGTCTGACATTGAAAACTAAAAGACTTGTTTTACTCTCCAGAAATGTTTCTAACTATTTTGAATTTGTATTGCTTGTACTGTGTACTGTGAGTGAAGCAATGACACGGTCTCTCCTCCTTAATATAATATATGGAGGAGAATGTGAGTTTCTATGTATACTCTGAATAAATATTGTATTTCTATAGCATCTTTACTGAGGACCATATGTTTCTCTGCTTCAATCATTCATGTTGGCCCACCACAAAAAAACACCTGAACCACTGAATAAACTACTAACGGCAGCTAAAGCCAGAGAAGGATTTTGACAAAGTGAGGTTTACAAAGTACTTGAATAACAAGCGTATACTTGTACACGTAGTCAGTACAGAACAACAAAACGGCAGCCGTTGCCTAAATATAACCCCCAACTGCTTCACAGAAACGTTGTGGCATTGAGTTACAAGCAAAAAGTGGTGTAGAAATGACACACAACAAAGCCCAAAATGGGTACTAATGACCTGTTAAATTTGTATTTAACACAGATTTAAGATTATTTTGTTTTTTACTATATATTATGTTGATCTGAGATAAATTGGCATTGATACATTTGAAATATTTATTTCGGTAATTTCTATAAGAATGTTTTTATTCATAAGATGACTGTCAGCTGTTGATGCGCTTTAAAATAGTCTACTTTTTTTTGTAATATGGAAAGCATCTGAAAGAGTTGTTGACACATATGGTGTCAGAATCTGCTTTATTGGCTGAGTATGTGCACATACAAAGATTTTTTTGTACTTGTACTTGTAAAAATGTCTACTATGACTGCTACTGTTGCTATTATAAGTAGTCATAATTTTTCCATCATTATACATCTCAGCTACTTTAAATCAAGATTGGAGACTTTTCTGTTTGCTGCTGCCTTTAATTGAACCAGATTCAATGATATTAATCAATTTCCTGCATTTCACAACTGTATTTTATTTCTTACACTAATTTTTAGTGTTTTAATGACTGTTTTTAATGTTTCAATGAATGTTCTTAATTTTTTTTAATGTCCTTTTCTTTTAGCTTATGTTTTGATGCTTTTATTTGAAGCACTTTGAAATTCCATGTTGAAATGTGCTATATAAATAAACTTGTCTTGCTTTGAAACAGGTCAGGAGATTAGTTATATATTATTTATAATTACAAATGGTTTTGAAATAACTTCAGTATTCAGTGTTTACCTTAAAAGTTACATCTTTAAATGAATGATTCAAAAAATTTTGAAAAACAATGTTCACCTGTGCAGACTTAAAAGTTTCGAGCCAGTTAATATTAACGGGGATGTAGATTTATTCTGAAAGACGGGCCGGAAGTCGCCCCGTCGCTACTGCTCAAAAACACGGAAGTGGTTTAAACTTCTAAGTTAACTGTACAGTGCTGTCCAGTCGACAGTTTAAATATGTCTAAAGTGGAAATGTTGAGAGTAGTGGTGACTGAGCGTCTCACCGCGGCTGCCGAGGAGCTATTTGGACTTTTTGAAAGAACCTTAGCGGAGTACGAAGAGGAACTTTGTCGTTCGAAGCGAGATAACGAGTGTCAACGCAAACTACTGGACGCCGTTTTGAAGCCTGACGTTCGGTTACACAGAGTAGGTTAGTAGCATATAAACGTAATTTAGCTACACGTTATTTCAGTCCTGCCACTCATTGTATGCTCAGAACGGGCCGAATGCCCTGTGGCGTAGCTGCTTTTATCTTTCTCAAGAGCCGCTCAAATAAACTCAGTAGGAGCTGGCTCAAATCGTGGCAACGGTCGGCAGCTAGTCGAGGCACTTCCTGTTGCAAGCTTACCGGTGTTACGGTTCAACTAGGGACCCTGTTAACTGGCGACCTTCAGCCGAATGCGTCGGTTGTCGTAGTTACGGCAGCTGTTGAGAATGGGTAGAGAACACGTAGCTGTCCTCGTGAATGCCGCATTGTGTAGTTTTGCAATACAGTGTCAAACCTTCTCATTTATAGTCTGTGGTCAAAACATACCGGATTCGACGTTTGAGTCTTTTGAGGAAACTAGTCCACTCGAGTTTGAAACGTCGCTTGCTTGCTTGTTGTGTAACGTTATGTGTTGAAACAGGAAGGGAGCAAATTCCCCTTCCTTTGAGATAATAAAGTTGGAAAAAAAATACATAAACGTCTTTGGAGCCTGTTTTGTGGAAACATCATTGTGTTACATATAAGAACTCTGTGGCACAGTTTACAAAAATTACAATAAAAAAAATAAATAAGAAGTACATACGGGATTCGAACTCATGTAATTGAATGGAAAAACAGTCGGCAAGCAGAGGCAGTGCCGCTCCGCCACGACAGACGAGACAGAATTGCTGGAAGCATATAGAAAAATGTAAAACACAGTCAGCTGCGTTCACACCGGTCGAGCACCGGTAAGAGCAGGGGGATACCAGATCAACTGGTTACCGCAGAGGGAACCCTGATCAACTTGTGACCGCACTGCTCGTTTACCATGCAGCATTTTGAAGTGTACCACAGAGCACTTTTGAATACAGCTGGTTTCCGAAACAAATCTTTGTAGAGCTGCAAATTAACGAGGCAAGTGTTTGTGATGTTGTCATGAGGTGAAAATCAGTGGTAGAAATACTTCGTTACTGTACTTAAGTCGTTTTTTTGGGTATCTGTACTTTACTTTACTACTTATATTTCTGTTGACTTTTACTTCACTACATTTTGCAAAGAAAACCGGTACTTTTACTCTGATACATTTCCCCTGAAACCTTCGTTACTCGCTGCAAAATCAAATCTATCTTAAGAAAAAAATGAATCATGAGAGCAGCGTCGGTGACTGTGGTGGAACAGAGACTGCATGCAAGCAGGTTTGGTGAATCAGTGGTCCTAGCAGCAAGTTAAATCATTGGTTCGTCACGTTAATGCACAATTGCAAACAAGTGCTCTCAAAGCTGCGGTGTTTTGATTCCCAGGATGCTACATGCTATAAGCTAGCGGGCGACTACCTGAGTATAATTCCACTCTATGATGACTGATTTCATGATGGAAGCAGAAATGGAAGCACCTGCTACTCCCGCAACAAACTACGGTGGTGACGAAGACCAACACCAGTGGATCGCTCGCGAGTTAGTGAGCTGAGGAAGTGTTGACAGTTGTGACACCATAGGATTGACGGGAGCCGAGAGAGCGCAGCATTAGCGTGAGCATTAGCGTTAGCATTAGGGAAATCCTTCGCAGCTGTGCGCAAGCTGTGTGTAACGCTGAACACACCTCTACCTGCCTCAGCGGCCTGTGAAAGACTATTTAGCATCGCAGGACTAGTCTTCAGCCCAAGAAGAGCGAGACTGAATTCTCGCAATTTTGAAAACCAACTTCTTTTGAAGATGAACAGGACATTTTTCAGTTTCAAGTAATGACTGGGTTGTTACTTTCGGTGCTGCTTTAGTATTGATCATGTTTTGATATTTGAGTCATGTTGTGGATGATCAGATGGAGTTATGTTGGTAGCAGTCGCCCAATTGCAGATTCAGCTTCAGCAAAACCTTTGTCTATTGTGTTCAAATCAGGCCCATAGGAGTTTACAAGGCAGTCCTCTTCTCTAAACACTGACCTGATGCATCAAGTGGATATGTTTTGCTGAACATAATATTATGCATTGGCCTCTACATCCTCTAGTCGGAATGAGCAGACTTATAAACGCACTGTTACAACTCCTTCAGTGTCATATTTCTTTTCAGAGAATTATGATGATAAGTTCATAGTAGATGCAAAAGTATACTTATGTACAATACATTATGTTGAACATTGTTGCTCCTGGATGGATCACAGCCAACCCAATTATTGTCAACACAGCTCCATGTCCTTGGTCATGGTGGCCACAGCACTTAAAAGAATAAACTTCATCATTCTCACAATTCTGACCCTTTGCTTTTTTATTAACAGCATTTACTTGTACTTTTACTTTCAATGAACAGGTTATGATGTTCATTTAATGTTCAGGTTATGATGTACATTTAATATCAGAAAATTACTTTTGTACTTAAGTACTTTTGTACTTAAGTACAATAAATATCAGATACTTTAAGACTTTTACTCAAGTAGTATTCTAATAGGTGACCTTTTACTTTTACTGGAATAGTTTTCCAGTAAGGTATCTTTACTTTTACTCAAGTATGGCTTTTGAGTACTTTATACACCACTGGTGAAAATACACAATGTGGACAATCATGCATCAGAGCAAACTATAAATGGCAATGCCATAAAATGAAGAATCTAACCAGCCAAGAGCACAGAGATATCAAGTTGAGTTAATTTAATTTAACCCACTAAATTGGAATATCTTTTAATTGACAATCAGACAGAACTGTGAAAGGAGCTCTGCAGACACCTCAGAGCCACCTGTTGATCATTGGGTAGGAAGCCTTAAAGTTCTGTGTGGAGATTGCATCTATTTACAAAAAAGCTAATTTCTCTATCTTTCAGATTTAATGCATATCGTGTTCCACTGGGTGTGTAGCATGGCCCAGCACAGACGAAGACTAGCTGTGTCCAGCTTGCAATTGAAAATGAATCTAAACATTTTGACAAATTGAATGTGATTATGTATTTTTTGACTTATTAAAGTCAAATGAACTCAACTTGATATCTCTGTGTTCTTGGCTGGTGAAATTCTTAATTTTATGGCATTGCCATTTATGGTTTGCTCTGATGCGTTATTGTCCACATTGTGTATTTTCACCTCATGACAATATCACAAACGTTGACCTCGTTCATTTGCAGCGCTACAAAGATTTGTTTCGGAAACCAGCTGTGTTCAAAAGTGATCCGTGTTACACTTCAAAATGCTGCATGGTAAACGAGCAGTGCGGTCACAAGTTGATCTGGTTACCCCTGCTCTTAGGAGCGACTGCTGACTGTGTTTTACATTTTCTTGTATGCCTCCAACAACTAGGTCGTGCTTATCGTGGTGCAGTGCCCGCTGATTGTTTTTCCACTCAATGATATGAGTTCGAAACCCGTATATACTTTTTATTTATTTATTATTTTTTTATTGTAATTTTTTAAAACTGTGCCACAGAGTTCTTCTACGTAACACAATGATGTTTCCACAAAACAGGTTCCAAAGAACGTTTATGTATTTTTTTTTCCAACTTTATTATTTCAAAGGAAGGGGAATTTGCTCCCTTCCTGTTTCAACACAAACACAACAACAAGCAAGCGACGTTTCAAACTCGAGTGGACTAGTTTCCTCAAAAGACTCCAACGTCGAATCCGGTATGTTTTGACCACAGACTGTAAATGAGAAGGTTTGGCACTGTATTGCAAAACTACACAATGTGGCATTCACGAGGACAGCTACGTGTTCTCTTCTCGTTTTCAACAGCTGCCATAACTACGACAACAACAGACGCATTCGGCTGAAGGTCGCCAGTTAACAGGGTCCCGAGTTGAACCGTAACACCTGCTTCTCCTTGAAGGTATGACTGTTGGTTGTTGTAATTGGTTTAGTAAAAAAAATGCTGAATTGTAATAGTATGGCTACTCGTTATTAAACTAAGCTGATATCGGAATATCTATATGCAGCGGACTGAATGAATGCAAATTGTAAATATGGATGAGATGCGTTGTACTCTTTAGAATGATGACAACCCATACAATCTATTGACTTGGATATACGTATATAGTATGTGCCAATGTTTGTGGCAGCTGCCACAACTTCCCGCGGCATTTTTTTACTAAACAATTACAACTACCAACAGTCATACCTTCAAGGACCTTAATGCATTGTCACATATTGTCAAATAATCTCAACAAATGACTAAACACTCAACACACTGCACTTCCTCGTGACCTCGTATGGAAAACACTAGGGACAGACTTTACCGGTGTTAATCCCCTCCAAATGTATCGTTGTGGTCTTTTAAACAGTAAGACAATACTGTCAAGATGGACTAAATATTTGCTAACACTGAGCCACCAGAAGAAAGAAAACAAGCAATGTTCTAGCCGATACTGAAGACATGGACTGAATAATAGTCATGATGTTTGGCTTTACAGTGACATGGTGGAGGAGGGAGTCTCCTTTTACGGGTTCTACTGGTTTGAATAAGAACACTTTCCTCAAAGAGACCAGGGCTCTCATTTATAACCGCTGCGGTCTGAAAGAGGCGCCACTTGCCACGCAAACGTTGTGATCTATAAAAACAAACTTGACGTGTCCTCACCTTTACAGCAAGGCCGAGATCCTCCTTGTGGCACTGGCACCGCAGTGGCTAGTCTGTGGCAAGGGTCAGTCAGGTCTTACAACAGCGGCAAGCGAGCAGCACTCGAGCGGCACCGTCAAGAGGCTGCCGAGCTGAATGGGCGGAGCCACATTTTCTGAGAACACCCATTGTTATATTATACGATAGGTCAGCTGCCGTAAATCTGTTTTATTATCATAGTATGGATTTTAGTTGAGTCACCTGAGCCACCCGTTCTCTGTATACATCCTTAGAGTAACCACGTTGTACTTTTTTGTTTCTCATTCCTTTTATTTAAATATGATTTTGCTGGTTTCCAAATTATTACTTTCATAGTCACTTTTATAGTCATTTACAACAATCGGCGAAAATAATGAAAATAAATCATCCGTTTTATTATCATTTAAAAGTGTATATGTGGATATAAAAACGTTTTAAAAATAAAACCCACAAAAAGTCCAATCCAAAAATACATGTCTGAAAATATCTTCCTCTGCTTATATGTAGTAGGTGCCCCCCTGGTCCGTGTACGTTTTGATAGTCTGTTTTGTGGTTTATTCGTTTTTTCTTTTGAAGAGCAAAGCAAAACAGGTAGTCCGGAAGTAAGAAAATGTCAATATAATTGTTGGAATGCTGTTAAGCATTCTAATTGTTGGAATGCTTAACAGCATTCCAACTATTGTTATCCTGTTTCTTAATTGTTGGAATGCTGTTAAGCATTCCAACTATTGTTCTTCAAATCTTTATTCAACTTCTATTTCTTCCGGGCCCCTCTTCTCCTCCTTCATTTTTTAAGCTACAGAAACCATTCAACTATCAAAATGTTCAGCTCTTTCACCAGAGGGGTGCTATGACTTTTCATATTTCTAACCTTTAAACTTTTTGAATTATTAAGCTTTTTATTTTTTCAATAGGATCTCTATGGAGAATATTTTCAAATGGCTTCAGGCACACAGGTGTTCGCGATTGAGCCAATTAGTGATGTTGATAAACACACAGACTCACAGACACACGCGCACATACACTCCTCTCCCTCTCTCTCTCTGTGTGTCTCTCATACAGTCATTCAGGTCTTAGGGATCTTTAGAGGTGTCTCTCTCTCTCTCACTCACTCATTCTTTCCTCCCTCTCTCTCTCTCTCTCACTCACTCACGCATTCTTTTCTCTCTCTCTCACTCACTCACTCACTCACTCATTCTTTTCTCTCTCTCTCTCACTCACTCACTCACTCACTCACTCGCTCATTCTTTCCTCCCTCTCTCTCTCTCACTCTCTCGCACTCATTCTTTCTTCTCGCTCTCTCTCTCACTGATTCTTTCTTCTCTGTGTCTCTCTCTCATACAGTCTTTCAGGTCTTAGGGATCTTTAGAGGTCTTTCCACCCTCCTCCACCCCCCCCCCCCACTCACACACACACACACGCCATTTTAAAATAAAAGCCCCACAGAATGAATCCTAACTGAAATGCTTGTGATGAGCCTGTCATTTAATAACCGGTTTGTGTTTATCTAACATTATGATTCTGTATCCTCTCCCCTTCTCCCCCACACCCCATTTCAAAATAAAAGCCCCAGAGAGTGAATTCTAACTGAACTGTTTGTGATGAAGCCTGTCATTTAATAACCTCTGTTTCTGTGTGTCAAACATGATTATGTCTCCTCTCCCCCTCCCTCCCCCACCCAGCCCCACCCTTTCAAAATAAAAGCCCCATGGATTAACTGTATGTAAACATTAAACTCAAAATTAGGCTTTTTTGTTGAAATAATGAATGCTCTGACTAATACTGCGACAACTACTACTGCTGCTAATATTTCTAGTATTATTACTACTACTGCTGCTACTACTTCTACTACAACTTTTGCTGTTGCTACTATTACTAGTGCTATTACTGCTACCATCAATATTATTACTACAACTACTGCTATTACTACCACTACCACTATTACTTATACTACAACTGCTACTACTGCTATTCATGCTACTACCAGTACTAATACTACTACAGCTATTAGTACGACTGCTACTAGTACTACTACTACTGCTACTTCAAATACTGCCATTACTTTTACTACTACTACTACTGTTGTATTAAATACTACGACCACTACTACAGCTATTACTACTGCTACTAGGCAGCTACTTCTTCTAAGTACTAATACTTCTAAATACTAATACTTCTACTACGAATGATTCTTCTACTACAACTACGACTTCTACTACTACTTTTACAAATATCACTACTACTACTACTACTACTTATTCGAATGCTACTAATACTTCTACTACTAATAATACTTCTACTTCAACTTCTACGACTATTACTACAAATATCACTACTTCTGAAATTTGTTTAAGCTACAGAAATTGTTCAAATATCAAAATGTTCAGCTCTTTCAGGAGAGGGGTGCTGTGACTTTTCATATTTGTAATCTTTAAACTTTGTGAATTAAGCTTTTTGCAATTTTCTTTTGAATGGGATCTCTATGGAGAAAATCTTCAAATCCTGTTAAACTTCAACTTTCAAAGCCTTCTTCTTCCTCATACTTTCAGCTACAGACACCATAGTTAGACATTTCAACTAGAAGGTTTTTCAGCAGTGCAGTTTAAATGCTTTCGGGCTTCAACATTTTTCAGACAGATCGTCTCCCATTTCTTAATTTTCAGCAATGTTTTCACAATTAATTTCAGCTTTCAGCATTCCAACGCATTTTCAGCAGGAAATGCATTTTTTAGTCATTATTATTATCAGGTTGACATTTGTTAAAATCACTTTACATTTGTTATGTAATACATGCTTGCTTTAAAATGATTATTAGATTTCATCTTTTAACTCTTAATTTTACGCTTTGTGTCCCTTTAGCCTAATTTATATATTCCTCATTTAAGGCAGCTCTCCTGGGATCTCAACTCTTTTTGACAAGTGTCAGACAACTGTCTGTTACGTCATGTGGGTTGCCAGTTTGAGCAAAGTCCACCGAAAACATTATATTTCCCACAATTTAAGCTTCTGCATTTTCCAAATGCACTGGTATTATTCAAATGCATTGTTCGGTTCGTAAGCCTCGTACCGAACGGTTTAATATGTGTTGGGGTCTGACCATATGGCTTCAACATGTGCTGTGAACAAAGAGAATCAGGCCTTCCCTTTTGCAAGCAAAGGTTTCATCCTGATTGTGGTTTGATGAGAGCAAACCTCCCGAGAAGGAATTTCACACTAGGGTGTGAATTCCCCCCCCCCCCCCAAAAAAACTATGGTTCCTGAAGTCACCTGAATCGCTGCAATCTCATTGGCCGAGAGCCAAGACAGCACCAGGACCCCTGTGGTTCAACCACTGTTCTACAAAACTGCCTGCAGCTCACACCTCAATGCTTTTTCCCTTCGACCTCAGTCGAGCTAGGGAGCACACAAACGCTCTCTTCCCTCTGGACTTCGTCCTGGGACCAGAAGAGGCACCGGGCCCTTCTCCCCCCCCCCCCCCCCCCCCCCCCAGCACCACGCTGACGACGGAAGGCCCCTGAGGACCACAGGCCTCATCAAATCCTCCGGCAGGAAGACGAGGACGAACCCCCTTCCTCAGCCGATGATTACCGGGAGGTACGAACGACATACCCCACCGACGTTAACCCACAGGCCTCCCCTCTGCAGCGAGGAGACCTGCATCCGCGCCAGCTCAAACGGCGCGCCGATGTCCAGCCGAGCCCGCATCCGCGCCAGCTCCAACGCCGCGCAGATGTCCAGCCGAGCCCGCATCCGCGCCAGCTCAAACGCCGCGCAGATGTCCAGCCGAGCCCGCATCCGCGCCAGCTCAAACGCCGCGCCGATGCCCGCCGAGCCTGCGTCCACTCCAGAGCGAGCCACGCTACCGGGTGCGACCGACTCCTGAGGACCGAGCTACTCACAGTCTGCGCCCGCTCCGAGAGTCGCGCTCCCGAGTCAACACTCGAGGACTGATCGATTCCCATCACGGGAACGAGCCCCATCGAATGAAGCTTCTCACAGTAAGGTTCATTGCATCTGGGCTTAGCTTAGCTTAGCTTAGCTTAGCATAGCATAGCTTATTCATTTATGTGTTATTATTCCCGCATCCTGTTGTGTTAAATCACTGTCTTGTTACACCGCGCCATCGCGCAATCAACGCGGACCACGGACCCCCGCTATATTGTGTATTGCCTGCTGTAACTGTCTGCAATTAGGTCCATCGCTGCTAGTGAATGGAGAGTTTGTGTTTTATCACTGAAAGACTGAACCTATGGTGGCTGGACCTTCGTCTCGCCGACAGAGTTTCAGGGTGATAGGAAAACAATCCTCATCTCACCGCAGTGATAAGGGTCTGTTTTATTTGGGATTTATTTTCATTTGTTTTACCACACTCCGTGTGATATTCTCTCCTCATTAAATCAGCTCTGTGAGTGAAATGTGGAATCTCGGCTATCGTACATAACTGCCGGCAGTTCTACCGACAGCGGCACTTTGTGTACGATACGGCCAGCGATCCCCATTCTCACTACTGTTGAGAATAAATCTCATGTTGAGGAGAAAACTCAGGTGAACAGACTTAGGTCGAGGCGTTTAGCTCGATTCAAGCAAATAAGGTTTATTTGTGACAGAAGTATTATGTCCAGCAGTTAAACGTGCACGGACCTAAAAAGTTCACTCTGTAGGAGTGAATGAAAAGCTAAAAGGCGCTTAGACAGAGTGCGCATGCGTTCATATATTAGGTCCTCCTTTTGGAGCCTATTGGTCAAAGCAAAGTAGAAGGTGGATCTGTTTTTAGCATTAAGATGACCTGTTGGAGCTCTGAGCATCTCCGCCCACACTGGCTCACGTCCGGGATCCGCCTTCTCTGGAACGTCAGTGTGTGTGAGATGTTGATTCAGCAGCATATTGTTATGTTCGGCCAACTAGATAAGCTAGGCGCTAGATATGCAAGGGCGCCTCTTTCTATCTCTAAGATGGAGCAGGCAGTTGAGACTGGTTCTCTGTAAGACTATGTGACATTTAACTGGGGCAAAAGCTATCCTTCAGAGTTCTAGTATTTTCCACTTTGTTCAGGCGAGTGCGAGAGTGCCCCACCTGGCGTTTTTGACCTTCGTGTACTAGAACTCACATATCCGCGTATAAGCTGTGTTTAACATTGAATGAATGTATATTTTTATTTACAAATCCCCCTTTTCACACCTGCTAGGTGTGAACTTCTATGTTTTGGAACTACTCATTCAATGGCTGTAACTCAATGTTTAGGTCCCTATCATCTGAATCGTCTGGATCGGAAACTGGTGGGGTGCTATGTCTAGTTCGGGTGTGTGTCTGATTCGGGGATGGTGAGGGAAGAGGGGCAGTTGAATGAGATGGGTGCTGGTGTGTCTGATACTTGGTTTCTAATCCCCAGATCAGTAAGGCAACTAGTATGCCCATTCCCACCCCCATTATAGTTTTCTTCCCACATCCCACCCCTTCCCAGGTGAAGCGCTGCCGACCTCGGTCGGCGGGGTTTGCATAAGGGTCCCCTAGACAGCGTCTAAGTTCCTGATGCATTTTCCAAATTAGTGCGAATTTCTCCTAGTGTTCTGGTTGGTACCGGTGCTGGGACACAATGTGTCAGGTGGTGCCAAGGGGCGCCTGATTTGCCCTTGACCTGGACCGAGTGTGAAGTAACCTCCTTCACCTCGTACGGCCCAGTCCACCTGGGGTCAGTCCACTTGCGGTTGTGAACCTTGACCCTGACCCAATCACCTACTTGTATCTGCTTTCCAGCTGCCGCTGCTTCAGGTACTGCTCGAGTCCTCTCGATCTGCTTGGAGAGAGCTTCAGCAAGAGAAGTTAGGGCACTCATATAGTCAGACATTTCAATCTGCTGTACATCCAGAGGTGGCATATGACCTCCATCTCTGGGTGGACCTGGCATCGGCCGGCCAGTCATGATCTCGTGTGGGGAGAGATGTTTCTCCCCCTTTTCCGGACCTCATGGCCATAAGGGCCAGGGGCAGGGCCTCAACCCATGTTAATTTGGAGCCCGCGCAAACTTTGGCAATTTTGGCCTTAAGGGTCTGATTCGCTCGTTCCACTAGGCCCTGAGATTGCGGGTGATAGACTGACCCGAATCGGTGTGTGATTCCCAGAAATTGCTCTACCTGTGCGAGCATGGTGTTGCTAAAGTGTGATCCGTTATCAGAGCGGATGCATCTCGGCACTCCGTAACGGGGAATCAGTTCTGTCTGCAGCCACTTTACAACTGTCTGCGCGTCTTCTCTCTTGGTGGGAATTGCTTCCACCCATCTTGAAAATCTGTCTACCATTACCAAGATGTACCTCTTTCCCTGCACTCTGTTCTCTGGTCCCATATCTGTATAATCTATGCTGATGTCTTGGAAACAGGCAGAGGGCACGGGATAGGATCCCATCGGTGTCTTGAATGGTTTTCTTGGGTTGTGTTTTCCACAAATTTGACATTCATCGCAGAAGAGGAAAGATATCGCTTCCATGTGCGGATGCCACCATAGTTGTTTTAAATTGTCCAATGTCCGTCTCTTTCCCTCGTGTGTAGGTCCGTGGGCCCCTGGTAGGAGTGCTGCACACAGTTCTGCTGAGGCAACCACTCTGCCGTCGTGGGCTCTCCACAGACCTTCTTTGTCTTTTGAGGCTCCTTTTCGTGTCCATTCGGACCATTCATAAGGTCCTGCTTTCTTCTGATGTTCTTTGATGTGCTCGATTGTGAGCTCAGGTGGGCCGGATGTTGGCTTCATAACCATTTGACGAGGTGTGTAGCCTCCAGTTTTCTTGGCTGCTCTGTCTGCCGCGTCATTACCGGCGCTGATTCGTGATCCGATTGTGTCATGTCCTTTGCATTTCATGATGGCCACCCCCTTTGGTAGTTGGATTGCTTCTACCAGCCTTCTCATAGCTGCTTCGTGTTTTATGGGGTGGTCATTTGAAGTGGTGAAGTTCCGTCTTCGCCATACAGGGCCATCGATGTGGGCCGCTCCATGGGCGTAAGCCGAATCTGTGAAGATATTTACAATTTTGTCCGTGCTCCACTTCAGAGCCTGAATCAGTGCTTCCACTTCCGCTAGTTGTGCTGAAGCGGGTTGTGGCAGTATCCCTGACTCCACTGTTTGGTGATAGCCATCACTCTTCTGTTCGACCACTGCATAGGATGCAATGTTCCCTTCTTCTCCTTTGTCGCAGCAACCATCCGTGTACAGCCAGGCCTCAGCTGTGAGGTGGGGAGTGTTTTGGAGATCCGATCTCAATTTGTTTTCTTGTACTGCAACTTCCTCGCACACATGTGGTTGTCCATCCGTGAAGTTAGCCGCCATGTTTCTTGTGGCTGGCACAAAGGTGATGTGTGGCATGGTGCAAGTGTGTTGAATCTTTGTTTTCCTTGCGGCACTGAACGTGAATTCTTTACTCATCAGGAATGCCGCCACGCCATGGTGCGTGTGTACTTCCAGTGGATGGCCCATGACAATATGAGAAGTCTTTTCAATCGCTTTTGCCACTGCTGCAACATATCTTGCGCACGTGGATTGACCATTTTCCACAGCGTCAAGTTTTGAAGAATGATACATCAGTACCTGTCTCTCACCCCCCTTTTTCTGGAAGAGTACAGCATTGAGTAGGCTGTCTCTTTCGGAAACATCAAGGTGGAACGGTAGGGAGTAGTCTGGGGACATGAGTGCGGCGGCATGTGCAAGTGCTTGCTTCAAGTGGGAGAAAGCTGCTTCAGCCTCTTTTGTCCATGTGAGGGTGGCAGTAAGATTTCTGGTGCCCACTTCCTTCAACATCTCTCTGAGAATGGTGGTGTTGTTGGTGTAGTCTGGGATATGGGCTCGTGAGTAGCCTGTTAAACCCAGAAATGAGAGAAGAGTGGCAACAGTGAGCGGTTGGGGATGTTGTAAGATGGTGGCCCTGTGCGTGTGTGACAGGCCGATCCCGTCTGATGAAACATTGCGACCCAAAAACAACACTTGGCGTCTGGTGAACTGCACCTTTGAACGTTTGACCTTGTAGCCCTTTTCGGCCAATAGAGTGAGGAGTCGGACAGAGGAATCAAGACAGAGAGCAGCTGACGTTGCTGCCAGAAGCAGATCATCAACATATTGAATCAGAACTACGCCTTCTGGGAGGGCGAGGTCAGCAAGATGAAGGCGTAAGTGGTGGTTGAATAGGCCTGAGGAGCACCTGTAGCCCTGGGGTAGGGAGGCATACGTATACTGCTGATCATTGAAGGTGAAGGCGAAGATGGGCTGAGAGTCTTTGTGCAGTGGGACACTGAAGAAAGCGTTGGCCAGATCCACTACTGTGAAGTGGGAGTGTGCAGGGCTCAAGTTGCTGAGGGAGAGATGGGGATCTGGAACCGGATGACCTGTTGGAACTGTGATTTCGTTCACGGGGCGGAAATCCTGGACCATTCTCCAGCCTTTTCCTCCTGCCTTTGGAACCGGAAGTATGGGAGTGTTGAACTCTGATGAGGTGGGGTAAATGACTCCGGCTTGGAGCAGGCCTTCAATCGTTGGCCAAATGCCTTCCAGTTGTTCTTGTTTCAGGCGATATTGGGGTCTGTACACTGGAAGCTGCTGTGGGTCTGTGAATGTGACTTTGATGGGTTCCGTGGTCAGGCGGCCAACGTCATAGGCCCCTGAGGTCCACAACCTTCCTGGGACCTGAGCCAAACAGGCAGTTGTAGCTGGATGATCTGAACACGATTTGCCATGGTGACGAGGCAAAGGGAGGTGCTCCGGTAAAGTGTGTTCAACAGTGTCAGGGGCTGTCCATCTCCACATGGTCTCCTCCTTGGCTTTGAGCAGACCTTCAGTAGTGGTTGGTTCCCAAGTGAGAGTTAGTGCTCTCTTGATCATAGGCCCCAGACCTCTGGCCTCGTGGCCAAAACCAACAGCCAAAGTGACATGGGGTGATGAGTCCGCATCCAGCTGGTACCATGAGCGAAGGAAGGGAGATAGAATGACTCTTGATGCTACTCCTTCCTGGCCACAATAGATGTGTAGACACTGAATGGTGGGTCTAAGGTGAGACATGTTTTCATCCCAGTCTTCTGTGTAGGGGTCGTCGGGATCTGGTGTGACATTTAGAGTGCAGTGGACGTGGTCCAGGGGAGTTTTGTATGGGAAAAGCTGAGTGATTTTTGGTTTGAGAATGTTGAACCAATATTGGATGGCAGGGGTCTGGGGGCCAGTTTGGAGACAGCGTAGCCAGTAAACTTCTTCGTCTGTGGGGGACACTGTCTCTGTAATGGGAGCAAGGGAGAGAATGCGTACTGGCATGGACAACGTACTAGTTGGTGGGTTGGACGAGACATGGACACCGTCTTGGTTCATCCAGATGATCAGATTGAGGCGAGTCATCAGATCGCGTCCTAGCAGGTTGACAGGGCAGTTTGGAGCAGAGAGAAAGCTGTGCATGAGGGTTGCATCTTGAAATGTGATGGGGAGAGGGGCGGTGTAACATTGTCGAACTGGAGTGCCAGAGACTCCCACCACTGACACAAACCGGTCCGACAACGGTTGCGTAGTCATCACACTCGAATAGGTGGCTCCAGTATCGACGAGGAAGGTGTGATCCTGTCCATTTACTGAGCACCTGATTAAGGGTTCGCTGGTGAGGCCGAAATGTAGAGTGTGTGACGCCAGTGATTGAGGGGCGTGTCAATAGGGAGGACTGTTGTAACCTCCGGGCCATTGTTGTTGGCTACTTGCCTGTGTGGCATGGGCCCCTCCTTGGGGACCATGTCCCTCGTCCCAAGGAGGCTGATGGGCCCCTTGCTGTGGTCTTTGTCCGTCATAGCCATGTCCGCCTCCTCCTCTGGAGTATTGTCCTCTTCCTCTCTGTGTCTGCTGTGGCGCTGCCCTGCAGTGTCTTGCGAAGTGTCCCGGTTTCCCACAGTTGTAGCAGAAATAGGACGCTTCTCTGCCTCCAGGCTCTCCTCTTCTTCTGGCTCCTCCTCTTCCACCCCATTGGCCCTGAGGGACCCATGGGCGTGACTGTTCACAGCCTGCTGACATCATAGCCATCATGGCCTCCAGTGTGACAGAGGGAGTAGGTGCCGTTGGAGGTGGAGCCGGTGCAGGTTGGACTACCAGTTGTTGTTGCTGTTTAGCCTTAGATTTCGCGGCGGCCTCAGCCGCGTCGTGTTCTTTGAGTTGTTTCTTGAGTAGGGCCTTCTGCAAGGTCTTAATTTCTGTTTCACTTCCAGCCTCAGTTTGAATGTGCTTGGAGAGGTAATGTCGGAGCTGGGCGTTCCACATGTCTTGTGTCATTTCCTCTAGGCCAACCACTGCGTCCATGCTCTGGCGAGGTCCATCAGGTAGGCCTCGTTTTACCATTGTGCGCCATAGTGCCACTGTGGTAATGCTTGCATCATGTGGTTCTCTGAAGGCCTCGCGCCACACCCGTTCTGCTCTGGCCAAGTACAGGGGCGGGGGCTCTGCCGGGGCCCAGATGAATGCTGCCACTGCACCTTGGTTCACTGGAGTGGGGAACTTAGTTCTGAGCTCCTGCCACAACGCTGTACGATATCGATCAAAGGGGTCGGCATCTGGTGCCACATCGGCGCCTGCCATGTATAGTAGGGTGGTACACTTGATTGGGTCCAGACAGCGGGAGAGAAGTGCTCTCAGGTCGCCTACCGCCAGCTGACGGCCAGCTGTCAAAGCTTCCGTGAGCTGAATCCACGGATCGGCTCCTGCATGGAGGGATGGAAGCTGTTGTACTATGCTGGTCAGGTCTGCAAACCCAAAAGGCACAAATTGAACACGCTGTGGTTGCGTGAGGGTGGGGGCTGCTCTCAGGGGATATTCACTGACAGTCTCCTCTGTTTTTGCTTTGGGGGGCGGGCCATGGGACCGAAGGTAATGGTGGGGGGGAGTAGCTCTAGTCCCTGCCAGAAGGGGGGTGACTTTTCCGTGTAGAGTGCCCTCCACCTCATATGTTGACCGCTCCACCGGTGCTCCTTGGTTGCTGGACTCTCTGCCGCCGCCCATAATTGAGGTTAGAGTCTGTACTAGTTCTTCTGCCTCTGTTCGCACGACAGAGAGCTGCTCCAATGTAGTTGGTCCGCTTGAGGCTCTTCGTGATGGCTGTCTTTCAGCTGCAGGATTATGGTACAGGTTGTTTGTCACATAGGTATCTTCTGAGTGCATGGGGCGAGGTGATGTGTCAGCGAGTTTGTCGCGAAGTCGCTGAATGTACTCCTGATTGAAATCTCGCTGCCCCTTGTCGTCTCCTTCCTCCTCATTGTACCACTGGCCTCCCGCTGCTCCTTGAAGATCCTCCTTGTGTTCCCCACTGGTGACTCCTGTCACAACTCTTTCCAACATCTCCATCCTCTTCATCATGCCTTTCATTGCTTGCTCTGTTGGGGTGGAGCTCGTCTCGATGGTGCACCCATCATCTAGTGCCATCTTGAATGCTCCTGTGAGCATTCCTCCTTTCACTGTTCTCACTGGTGCTTGTATAAACGGATTGTTGGAGGAGTATGGGGGAGCAACTGGAGGGAGTGCTGGATACAGGCCAGTTGAGGGCGGGGGAGGGGCCGAGGCCAGAGATGCCTGGCCCGGTTCCTGTGCAGTCTTTTCCAGACCTACCGGGGCTTGTGTGGTAGAGGTGGTGTCGAGGGGGGTGATGTCGAAGGGGGTGATGTCGAGTAACTGATGGGGCCTGGTTTGTTCTTTTCCGGTCAGCATGTCCACCTGTATCCGATCTGTCATGGCCAATTCTAATGCTATCATCGCCACTCGATGTTCCTCTTCTCTGTCTTTGCGGGCTTGCTTCAGGGGGTTAACGAACACACGTCGTTTGGTTTGACTATTCTCTGCTGTCTGTGCGTAAGCCACTCGTTTTGTCGAATCTTTGGCAAAGAATCGGAGGTTGTTGGCTGATGGAGGCAGTGGACTAGCCGCCTTCCACCATCCCTCCTTTGTCCATCGTTTCATGCAGTTATCCCAATGAATCTTGTCTTTTTTCCATGCAGTCTTGCCTCTTGTGTCTGTTACAGCTTTTTTCAGTTTTGCACGCAGTGCTCCTGAGTAGCCACCAGATGGAGCCACAGCTCCAGCCATGTCTTCTTGTGTTCTTCTTTTCTTTTTTTCAGTTCAAGTTTTTTTTTTTTTTTTTTTCAATCAATCTTTTTCAATTCCAATCCTTTTTTCCAGTTCCAATCCTCTTTTTTTCTTTTCAAAATGTTTTAGATGCTGTACTCCCGAATGTCCAACAGAGGGAGCCAAAGCTCCTGTGAAATGTTCTTGTGCAGTTCCTGAAGTACCAACAGAGGGAGCCAAAGCTCCTGTCAAATGTTCTTGTGCCCTCTGTCCTAGTTGTTATCTCTCCCTGCTTTGGCTGGCTGCAGCTGTCTTCCTTATCTAAGATGTTCACTCCCTTGCCTCTGTGCTTTTGCCTGCTGTGTCTTCGCTCCTAAATTTGTTCACGGTCCCTAAGGAACAAAATTCCCAATAAATCTGTAATCGTCCTAACTCTACCAGTAAAACTGACACGTATATTAACCCTCAGCTTCCCTCAGTCTATCCTAGTGTTTTGTGTTTCTGTGTTTGAGTGCAAAGTTTGTGTCTCATGCGTGTTTTCTGCTCCACTGACCGTCAATCTCTGAAAAGCACACGAGCCTGTGCAACACCTCAATTCCAAATCTCAGCTGTCTCTCACACATGTACGCTTCACACAATCACTCTCATCCATACCAAATTGAAACCATACACTGCCGTCACTGAAATACGCACAAATCACATATAGATCTGTTCTTATAGCGTTTTCACGAGCACGGTCCCCGAAGGAAATGGATACCTAATAGGCATTACTCAACACTCAATCGACCATACACAGCCGTGATTCCACAAATAATCACACACAGACCTCATCAGGAAAGGTCTATTGACCTTTTTGTTTACAGTGTACGCCTTGTGCGAGCACGGTTCCTAAGAAAGTGGCGATATCTTGTGCTACAATTGAATCGATGTCTCCCTGAGATCATCTATGCTGCATGCAAACCCATACACTGCCACTTCTGCAATACTGGTACACAAACCTCATCAATTACCTCATCAATTTGACCTCATCAATTTATTTTTCTCAATTAAAATTCTCTGGATGGATCTTCGTTTTACAGTGTACAACATGCATGAACGTGGTCCCTTTAGGAAATGGCGTTTTGCAGTCTCCAGACACACTACTTTCACATCAGCGTATTTCAACAACAATTTCTATATACTTGATCCAAACCTCAGTTTGCAACTTCGCATAAATCAACAGTGTGGCCCGGAATTCAGTCTTTCAGACCGTCATTGGTCAGCGAACCGAAGCTTTCGCCACGGCTGTGTAACCTCCGAACAGTTATCAAAACTTACACGGTGAACACGATGCCAGTTTATGCAATGTTAACAATCCTTAATTTCTGTTAGATCCACTCACACACATGTACATGCTATGCTAAAAAAAACCCACTGCTGTCATAACAATCCTGTCACAATGCTCGGCAATTTATCTTTTAAAAATTTAGTCAATGCAATTCATTACTCACACCCGGTACTCCTGATCAATTCAATTTGGTTTTTTGTCCTACATACAATTCTGCAGATTTCATTTAAATAGGCTCTGCTCTTACCTTTTGATTCAGCGCTGTTTGATCAGTTTCCCGAGGTGATAAGAATCGTTCCGGCAGGCCTCCGGCCTCCCCAGCCTCTCGGGAAAACACCTGTTGTTTTGTCTGTGGACAGAAGAAAAAGTCCGTCACGAGATTTATCTCCTACTGATCGTTAAAACCATCGCTGCTACCATGTTGAGAATAAATCTCATGTTGAGGAGAAAACTCAGGTGAACAGACTTAGGTCGAGGCGTTTAGCTCAATTCAAGCAAATAAGGTTTATTTGTGACAGAAGTATTATGTCCAGCAGTTAAACGTGCACGGACCTAAAAAGTTCACTCTGTAGGAGTGAATGAAAAGCTAAAAGGCGCTTAGACAGAGTGCGCATGCGTTCATATATTAGGTCCTCCTTTTGGAGCCTATTGGTCAAAGCAAAGTAGGAGGTGGATCTGTTTTTAGCATTAAGATGACCTGTTGGAGCTCTGAGCATCTCCGCCCACACTGGCTCACGTCCGGGATCCGCCTTCTCTGGAACGTCAGTGTGTGTGAGATGTTGATTCAGCAGCATATTGTTATGTTCGGCCAACTAGATAAGCTAGGCGCTAGATATGCAAGGGCGCCTCTTTCTATCTCTAAGATGGAGCAGGCAGTTGAGACTGGTTCTCTGTAAGACTATGTGACATTTAACTGGGGCAAAAGCTATCCTTCAGAGTTCTAGTATTTTCCACTTTGTTCAGGCGAGTACGAGAGTGCCCCACCTGGCGTTTTTGACCTTCGTGTACTAGAACACACATATCCGCGTATAAGCTGTGTTTAACATTGAATGAATGTATATTTTTATTTACACTACAACGTGGACCGCACACAGAGTTTGATCCATGACCCCCCTCCTCTCTCTCTCTCTCTCTCTTCGCTCCCTCTCTCTCACTAACCTGCACACACATAGTCAGCAGCCCTTGGGTAACCCCGTGCCCTCGGGTGCCTCACACACACATATAGCTTTGAGCTAATCTAGCTACGTGCTGAACAGCCACCACATGTAGACGCCGGGTCCCCTGTTGGCTAACCGCCATTTTGAGTCGCACGCATGAGAGACGTCACCACGTCCTAACTACGTCACACGTCGCTGAGCTGTTCCCTCGTTCCCCCCCCCTTTTGCTCACACACACACACACACACATCCTCATCCATTTTATTCATTTGACTTTAGGTATTAGGCATATAAGATTGTGTGATAACGTTTGTTGGTTGCAATATTAATTGATTTGATCATTTACTATTTTGATTTAATAAACTCTGTTATACTTTAAGGAGCAGTCGTCTGTGATTACTTGTGCATATGTGCGTAATGAAACTGTATGTAGTAGCCTTGTGTACGAACTTAACCCTTCACTGTCACTGAATGTGTAGTCGCACCCGACTATTGCATAAAGTGCATTAAATAAAGTTATCTGGCACGATACCTGGGTCCTTTCCATTTATGCCCCATTCCTCCAGGTTCAGTTGTGATGTTACTGCCTGTACAGCTCTCGTGATGTGGTGTGACGTAATCATAACATTCAACTCTGTGTTCTAATTGTCTAACATCGTCTACAAAAATGTATCAATCGTAGTCAACGACATATCGATGCACTATTGTTAAAAAACATATCGTGAAAGTAAGCTGTATCGATATTTTTGCACAGCCTGAATGCAGTGAAGAACTTTACTGGCCTCCCTGATCACACACTTTGTGAAGCAGCTTCCTCCTTTATGTCAGCCACAATAACAAGATTTTGGAGAGAGCATGTAGGAAACCCCTCCAATAGCAAATGTTCTACGCAGTTGAACATTTGGTAATGTGGAAAACAGGCCAGCCCTTTTCACCTATTATTTCATTCTATTTTTTTGTAATAATATCTGTATATAGAATGTCTCTTCCCTCCCTGACTGAAGCCGTCCAGAGTTCTGGCCTGATCATCTCCAGAACAACATAGATTAAGTTGACGTTTTAACTTCAATGCCACTTGTGCTTTTTAATCCGACCCCGTCATTGCACAAAAACAGACCCCAAAAGCCATTGTCGTGAGAACACTGAATCCATCCAAAGTCTAACTAAAACTGAGAGTGTCTGGTCTCTCTGTCAGCCCACCAACACACACACACACACACACACACACACACACACACACACACACACACACACATGCTGGAAGAAGTGTAAGTGGTATTTTAATTTGTTTAAAATAGTTTGTGTCACTGTCTCGATGTCACATTTCATAAGTCATATTTTGGAATTCCACAATTATTGTGTACAAATCAATACATTTTAGAATACATCAAGAATCTGAATCTCAGGCCTAATAATAATATCAGATTCTCTTTCACTTGGTTTTGTATTTTGTTGTCAATAAGAAAGCAAGATAAAACAATGTCATTTCTCACATTATTTTACTAGCCTTTTCTCTCTGTCTCTCTTAAGGTTAGATAATGACTGGTCATGGTAAATTATAAATATACTGTAAATGGAAATTTCCAGTCTGAGATGACGTCTCCATACTGGATGTCAGGCTGGTGGTACTGTGATGCCCAGTAGTGTCTCCTCTTCTCACACACACTTCACTTCTGTAATGCTGTGTTTAAACTGTGTTGAACATATAATCTAATTTTTCCTAACTTGTCTGCATTCATTTGTTTTGTTATTTCAGTGTTATCTGCAGATGTTCAGCAGGACCCAGAACCCCCACATATTAAAGAGGAACAGGAACAATGCTGGAGCAGTCAGGAGGAAGAGCAGCTTCAAGGACCATTTCCTGTAAAGAGTGAAAATGACGAAGCTCAGTCCTCACAGCTTCATCAAATGCAAGAAGAGAACAGCGAGGCAGAGCCTCCAGCTAGCAGCTCAGCTCAACAGAGCGATATGGAGAGTGATAGAGAGGACCATGGAGGATCAGAACCAACCAGGAGCTTAGATCCAGATAGTTATTCACAACCAGCTAATGATGAGACTCTAGAGTCTTCTGAACAAGTGGACACTGTGAAATCAAAGCGGACCCAGACGGGTGTTTCTGTCAGTCAACCAGCTAGGGACGACGGGACTTCAGCCTCTTGTGAGCCTGAGACTGAAGACAGTGATGGGCACTGGGAGGAGACAAAGAAACTTCAGTCAGATTTAAAAACACTGACAAACAATGGCGTTGCTGAAGTTGATAAAGACCATAACACCAGCAAGAAGTCTCTGAGCTGCTCCAAGTGTGGTAAAACATTTAAACCCAACAGAAAAAGTGCCCCGGGAATGGAACCATCAGCTTGCTCAGTTTGTGTTCAAAGATCCACACAAAGTTCACGATTAATCACAAATAAGAGAACTCATTCAGGGGACAACATCTTCAGATGTTCAGTTTGTAAGAGACAATTTAGCTACAAAGGAGATGCTGTGAGACACATACGAATTCACACCGGAGAGAAACCCTTTAGCTGCTCAGTGTGCAGCAAACGATTCACGCAGAGCACAGGCTTGAGCTCCCACATGAGAACCCACACAGGAGACAAACCATTCAGCTGCTCGCTCTGTCCTAAACGGTTCATCCGGAGTGGAGTTCTGGACCGACACATGAGAGTTCACACAGGAGAAAAGCCTTACAGCTGCTCAGAGTGCAATGCAAGTTTTAGTCTAAGTCAGTCACTGTTAAAACACATGAGGATCCATACAGGAGAGAAACCATTCAGCTGCTCAGTTTGCGATAAAAATTTCACTCAGAAAGGACATCTGACACAACACATGACGCTCCACACAGGGGAGAAGTCATTCAGTTGCCGTGTCTGTGGTAGAAAATTCACCAGACAGTCTCGTGTGAAAATTCATAAGTGTCTTTCTGAGAGCAGCAGCAGTAAATGAAACTCTGATGAGAAATTTCACACTTTGAATGTCTTACTATCCCCCCAATATGGATTAAGTGGTTAAGGTAGGAACAGCATGAATGTATTTGAAATATGTACGCAATTGGGCTAATTATTTTGTAAAAGATCTAATTTGAATTAGAACTAGAACTAACGCATCATTTTGTAATTACGATTCTGCAAACCAATGATCGACTAATTATTAGCTGCAATATTCAGCATATTTAAGATAATAGGAATCTTTATTATTTTATCCAATTGCAGATATAATAGATCAATTTAAGAAATGTGCCACTTCGCCTCTAATGCAGCTGCTCCAGTATGTGAGCGGTAGCCGAAATTCATGTTGTTGGACGATATAATGTCTCAGAAATAATTGCAATAAACATTATTGTAATTTTTACTGATACATTCCTAATATATTAGTTTAACAATGCAAGTACACCATTTTAAAAGAGCAATGAACTTTTTAGTACGAAAGCACTTCAGTTAATGCAAATTGAATGTGAAAAAATATATAGATATCCTAGATAAATAGGACATTACTAGAATAAAACAATGCAACCAAAACAATAAATATAATGATCTCTCAGGCTCTGTTAATAAAAATGTGCAATGTCTGCACAATGCCCAAGTCCGTTGTGGCATCATGTCGGCAAGTGATCGTGACATTCATATGTGAACAAACACGCATGTAAACAACAACAGAGGTAGGCGAAAACGCTAGATGTCATGTCCATATATTGTACGATAAGTCAATAATGTAAATATTATTGAGATCTATCTAAATATTGTTCAATAAAACAACAATGTAAAAATGATTAGGGTCATGTCCGATAAGTCAGTATCGTAAAAAGGATGAGGTCATGTCCATATATGGAATGATAAGTTGATAACTTAAAAATTAGTGAGATCATACCATATATCATGCAAGCAGATATAGTTGAACGTACAACCGCAGATATGAATCATAACCAGATTATCATTGTGAATAAGATTGCAGCGCAGTGATTATAAAGACAATTCATACACTATACGTATATTACACGGACCTACCAATGCACATTTGACCTACGTTGGACCCGTTTATAAGTCAACCATCAATTTTTGTCTCACTCAGTAGAAACTTCAGTCTGCAGTGTAGTTCATATGCCTCACTGTTACACCTTAGAAGTGGACAGTAAAATTATCAAAGAAAGCTTTCTCTCTCCCTGGATGCACAAAGAAAGTCTAAAAATGCAGTGTGGGAGTGTTTCACTTAACCGTACACCACGGAATGCAAAGAAGGTATCGGCATGGGAAGAGCAGTGACTTTTTAAATTAAGTTAATGTTGAAAAGTTATCTTTTACAGAATTTAATTAAACATGCTTTAAAGGCATTTGAACAAAGTTTTGTGATGGAGTTTGTGTTATTCCTGAGTTTTATACAAAGGTTTTCTTTTTACTGCAAACATATTCTTTTCAAATATTGGTATTGGCCTCTTTGATCAGTAATAATAGATATCTGCCCTGGAAGAAATATAATGGTGGACCCACCTGCACAGAGTAAGAAGTTAACCTATGTAGAAGATTTATAATATGAAATACATTTCTCTTCATCAGACGGACAGACAGACAGACAGTAGATGATGGAGAGGTTAGCAGTGCACAGGACCACACTGCATGAACTGTATCGGAAAAGTGTGCTTGTGCGTGTGAGAAAGGAAACCCTTTCAATATAAGTTTCAGGCTGGGAACAGGCCAAAAGTGGATTTTGTGAAAGTAAACATGGTTTCAAAGAATCTGTGTGTAAGCATCAGATTCTAATGAAAACATCATGGAACTGAGATCAACTGTCCTGAGCCACTTTCATGAAGAACATCTTTGAAACTATGTTTCTCCACTTTTGGCCTCTTCCAGGCCTTGTAGGAAATTTAGGTTTAGAAATGTGTTTTACGATTTGTAATTAGAAGTGTTTCGAGTAGGATTTATAGCACCCTTAGAGGTGGTTGGTAAAATGTTAGCAAGTACTAGGGTTATACCAAATATGCTTGTAAAGCTTGTCAAGGTCTTTGCCAAAGTTGCAAATTCTTATTGAATGTATAGTATGTTTACAGTATGTTTACCATAGAAGTGTTAAGCCACTCAATATGTTTATATTGAATGTATAAAACTGAAGAATAGTCGAGGGACAGACAGGGATTTTAGACAGGCATTCCAGGGTCATCAGGCCAAGGGTCCTCCAGCTGGCTGATGCGAGGAGGAGGAGCTAGCTGGATTTAACCAATTGACGATTTAACCAAACACGGGCATTTTGAGAACTTTTACGAACTATATAAGGAAATTCAGATTGAGAATTCGGCCTGTTCATCTCATTTCATCCAGGCAGGTAACCAGCTTCCTGGCTGTGGTGTGTATGGCCGCTTTTCCACGTGGATCATATTTCCATATCGATACTGTAAATATTTCTATAGATTCTGTAAATAGTGTACTTCACTTTGCAATTGTTTTAGCTTCTGTAGTATTAAATACTTTTGATTATAATTTGAGCCGACTGACTTTTTTGCACGGATCGACAACATGCGGTTCTCCCACAGTTTCGAGAGGTTCTCGAACCTAACAGCCTGAAACGTCTTTTAAGAACATAAAAGGCTGAGAATGTACCGTAAAGGTGTGTAAAGCATCAGATACTAATGAAAACAGCACGAAAGAGTGAAATCAACTGTCCTGAGACACTTTTTTGAAGAAAATCTTTCAAACTTTACTTTCACAAAATCACTTTTCTGAAGAAAACCTTTGAAACTTTACTTTCACAAAATCCACTTATTTTAAGAAAATCTTTCAAACTATGTTTACTTTCACAAAATCCACTTTTTTGAAGAAAATATTTGAAACCGTTTACTTTCACAAAATCCACTTTTTCTAGAACATCTTTGAAACTATGTTCACTTTCACAAAATCCACTTTTGGCCTCCTCTCTGCCTGAAACGTCCTTTAAGAGTATAAAAAAGTGACAATGCCAGTAAAGTGCTGAAAGCTGCAGATATTCATGAAAATGACATCAGACTGTGAAATCAACTGTCCTGAGCCACTTTTCTGAAGAAAATCTTTGAAACTATGTGGTATTCTACTTTAGGCCAATTCATATTTAATGTCTTGGTGGTATTCTACTTTATTCTACGTCTTCTATTACTTAACCTAAACAAATATAATACCTACGACAGCTGCTTTCGCTGCATGTAGCCCAGTGATTCTTAACCATGGGGCCCATGATTGGGCTGCGAGCGCCACCTAGAGGGCCGCGAAAAACTTTCAGTTTTGCACCTGTGGGCCGCGAGGGCCGCGGGACCGCATAGGTTATCAATTGAAGACACCAGAGATATTACTGTTATCCATGAGACGCTCAGTTACAATATAGCTTCCCACCACCTGGTGGCGGTAATGCGTCAGTCAGTTGTTTAACAAGCTGCAATAAGCAGAAGAAGACACTCAGCTAGCCGCTAGCCTGTAGCGAAAGTTATGGATAAGTTATTAAAAAGAAAAAATGAAGACGACAGTGGTGCCATACCTCCCCAAAGTCTAAATGTGTGCGCAAGTACAATCCTGACTTTCTTAAGTACGGCTTTGTGAACGGAGGCAACGAGGCAGAGCCGAGGGCTCAGTGTGTGGAATGTGAGCTAATGCTATCAAACGGAGCACTGAAGCCTTCAAAAATAAAGCGAAACCCAGCGATGAAACATCCAACGCTCGTGGGAAAACCTGTTGGGCTTCTTGTTGCGTATGCAGGTTTACATACACATGATAATAAATGTCTTTGTGATCATCACATTCTATCATCTCATTTATTTAAAAAGGGTTTTGCCTGTTCAACTCCGCGAGGACACCGGCATCCTCGATCCCCTCCCCTTCCGTTCCTACGGCTTGTTTGCGCAAATACGTCACAAAACATTTCTCATGGTTTCTCCACAAAAGGAGCCCACACACACACTGTCCCAAGTCGCCATAACCGCTGCAAGTCGTATCTTGCAGCATTCCGACGGAAAAAGACACATTACAGACCCGACAACGCGCTAGCGGATGTCACCATGGAGCTAGTAGCTTCAGAAAACGCTAGTACTTATAGTACAAACCGTATCTTCCTCTTATATAAGCCGTCAACCAACGTTTGCGTAACTGAGCTATTCTCATGCTCGATTGTGCGCTCGGTCGCAGCCCTTAAGCACAGCAAGTCCGCCACTCACACACCATGTCTTCAACCATATATACATAGTTTTTGCAATTTGCAAAGGCTAAAAATAAAAGGAAAATAATATAACATCAAAATATAAAGGGAGAAACACCTTTAGTGTGTCAGAATATCATTTTCAATTCAATTCAATTCAATTTATTTTTGAATCGCCCAAAATCACAAATTACAAATTTGCCTCAGAGGGCTTTACAATATGTACACATTTGACATCCTCTTGTCCCGGAACCCTCACATCAGAACAGGAAAAACTCCCCAAAAAACCCTTTAACGGGGAGGAAAGAGGAAGAAACCTGTGGGAGAGCAATAGAGGAGGGATCCCTCTCCCAGGATGGACAGAAGTGCAATGACGTCATGTGTAGAACAGGACAGTGAATTACAACACATTCAATGTAATTACAGCACATTCAATGTATGACACAACCACGACAGGAGGCAAGACCTGGTCCAGGTAAACCCGGATACACAGGAACCTGTGAGGCCAGAAAGCACAGAGACTCTGGTGAAGAAGCAGGTCAATAATGTGCATTAATGGTATCGGTAATGTGAAATAGTAATGTGAGTAATAATAAAAGTGATATTAGCAGTTGGAGTCAGCAGGGCCATGGTAGGAGGAAGGACCAGGGTCCAGATGAAACCATGCTCCATGGAAACCTGTGAGGAGAGGAAGCACAAGGACTCCGGGGAAGAGACAAAATCAGTACTGTGCATTAATGGTATCGGTAATAGGATTAATAATGTTAATCATGATGATCGTAGTAGGTGTCAGCAGGGCCATGGCTGGTTGAAGAACCAGTGTCCAGATAAAACTGCGGTCATCCTGTGAGGCGAGAAAGCACAAATACTCCGGGGAAAAAGTAAAGTTAGTAATGAGCATTAATGGGACATCAATGCATACAGACGGAGGTGAAGAAGAGGAGGAGAGAGGTGCTCAGTGTAGGAAGTCCCCCTGTAGTTTTTGCCTATACCAGTTTGTCCATGGGCCGGTCCAAGGCAAGCCAGAGCCAGCCCTAACTATAAGCACTATCAAAGAGGAAAGTCTTAAGCCTACTCTTACATGTGGTGAGTGTGTCTGCCCCCCGGACTGAAACGGGAAGCTGGTTCCACAGAAGAGGAGCTTGATAACTGATAACATTTGGGTACCATGTGTCCATTTGGGTCTCCAAATGTCCTTTTAGAGCTCCGCCTGGATCTCTTCATGGAAGAAACACTGTAGAATGTTCATACTTTGTCCAATTCTTCAAATTTGAGGCAGTTGTTCACTGATAGTGTAGTTACAGCCCTATACTGTCCTTTACCTGTACAGATACAGCCACAGACAGTTATTTATACTGAAAGATACTTTTTTTATTGTATGCGGACAAAAATCTTGAATTTGTACTGACTCCAAAGGCCCACTGCTCTGTTTCTGTATGACCTACAGGTTTTCTGACACTTTTGATGCATATAGTCAGAGTGGGCCCCGGGACACTTTGTACTTGAAAAGTTGGGCCCCGAGGTCAAAAAGGTTAAGAACCCCTGCTTTAGAGGACTCGAGTGTTTTATTGAATGCAACACCAAACCAGTGAAGTTGAGAAATGAGTCGGAGCAGTTCACACAATCCTGCAGAAGAATGACCAGGAAACATCTGTAAATAAAGAAACGTCCTCATTAATTATCTCAGTGTTTCTGTGTTTACACAATTACTTTATATATATATATATATATATATATATATATATATATATATATATATATATATATGTATTTATTTTTTTTCACTCACAAGGCCCACGACAATACCAGTATGAGTTTCGAGAGGTTTATTGCATAGTGGAATGATTGTTAGATTCAAGAAGCGGAAGGGGCCGAGGGATGAATAGATATAGGGTAGGGGTAGAGGGATGAAGGGATGTGGGGTAGGGATGAAGAGATGAAGGGATGTAAGGAAGAAGAAACGAGGAGGGTTTGTAGAAAGCAGGTTAGGCGATCGATGGGGGACCGTTGATGTCCGGCGGCTGGCGGGAACGGGGGAATGGAGACTGTAGGGTGGGGGCCGTCTCTTCGGAAGCTCGGCGGTGCAGAGTCCCCTGTTGTTCCTGTAATCCTGCGAGAGAGAGAGAGAGAGAGAGAGAGAGAGAGAGAGAGAGAGGAGAGAGAGAGAGAGAGAGAGAGAGAGAGAGAGAGAGAGAGAGAGAGAAGGACAAAAACGGGGTTGGGGGGGAGGGATGTGAAGACAGAGTCGAAGAGGAAGTGAACGGGTTCGTTGTGCTTAAATACTTTATGGCCCTGTTCCTGAACTAAGTTTATAAAACTACATATAAGTATATATGCTCATACTCATCTTTTAGTCCAGCGTGAAAGGTAGCAGCTCAGGAGGTGGAGTGAGAGAGAGAAAAATAAAAATAACGGTAAGACAAACTAGAACAAGCATTTCCTGCTGAAAATGCATTGGAATGCTGAAAACTGAAATTAATCGCAAAAACATTGCTGAAAATAGATATCCAATTCAAAAACAAATTGCAAAAAGCTTAATAATTCAAAAAGTTTAAAGATTACAAATATGAAAAGTCATATCACACCTCTCCTGAAAGAGCTGAACATTTATATTGTATATGTAGTATAAGTATTATTAGTAGAAGTATTGGTAGCATTGGAATAAGTACTAGTAGTAGTGATATTTGTAGTAGGAGTAGAAGTTGTAGTAGAAGTATTATTAGTAGTAGAAGTATTAGTAATTTGAAGAAGTAGTAGAAGACGTAGTATCAGTAGTCATAGTAATAGCTGTAGTATTGGTCGTAGTATTTAATATCACAGTGGTAGTAGTAGTAGTAATAGTAATGGCAGTAGAAGATGTAGCAGTAGTTCAAGTAGCAGTTGTACTAATAGCTGTAGTAGTATTACCACTTTTAGTAGCATGAATAGCAGTAGTAGTAGTAGCAGTTGTCGTATAAGTAATAGTAGTAGTGGTAGTAATAGCAGTCGTGGTAGTAATAATATTGATGGTAGAAGTAGTAGCAGTAATAGTAGCAACAGCAAAAGTTATAGTAGAAGTAGCAGTAGTAGTAATACTATATTAGCAGCAGCAGTAGTAGTTGTCGCCGTATTAGTAAGAGCATTCATTTTTTTGAACAAAAAAGCCAAATTTTGAGGTTGTTTAAAAACAGTTAATCCATGGGGCTTTTATTTTGAAAGGGTGGTGCTGGGTGGGGGAGAGGAGACATAATCATAATGTCTGACACACATAAACAGAGGTTATTAAATGCCTGGCTTCATCACAAGCATTTCAATTAGAATTCACTCTTTGGGGCTTTTATTTTGAAATGGGGTGTGTGTGTGTGTGTGTGTGGGGGGGGGGGGGGTGGGGGTCCTCTAAAAGTCTCTAAGACCTGAATGATTGTATGAGAGAGAGACACAGACAGAGAGAGAGAGAGAAGAAAGAATTGGTGAGTGAGAGAGAGAGCGAGAGAGAGAAGAAAGAATTCGTGAGTGAGAGAGAGAGAGAGAGAGAGAGAGAAGAAAGAATTCATGAGTGAGTGAGAGAAAGAAAGAATTAGTGAGTGAGAGAGAGAGAGAGAGAGAGAGAAGAAAGAATTAGTGAGTGAGAGAGAGAGAGAGAGAGAGAGAGAGAGAGAGAGAAGAAAGAATTGGTGAGTGAGAGAGAGAGAGAAGAAAGAATTAGTGAGTGAGAGAGAGAGAGAAGAAAGAATTAGTGAGTGAGAGAGAGAGAGAAGAAAGAATTAGAGTGAGAGAGAGAGAGAGAAGAAAGAATTTGTGAGTGAGAGAGAGAGAGAGAGAGAGAGAGAAGAAAGAATTCGTGAGTGAGAGAGAGAGAGAAGAAAGAATTAGTGAGTGAGTGAGAGAAAGAAAGAATTAGTGAGTGAGAGAGAGAGAGAGAGAGAAGAAAGAATTTGTGAGTGAGAGAGAGAGAGAGAAGAAAGAATTAGTGAGTGAGAGAGAGAGAGAGAGAAGAAAGAATTGGTGAGTGAGAGAGAGAGAGAGAGAGAGAGAGAGAGAGAGAGAGAGAGAGAGAGAGAGAGAGAGAGAGAGAGAGAAGAAAGAATTAGTGAGTGAGAGAGAGAGAGAGAGAGAATAAAGAATTGGTGAGTGAGAGAGAGAGAGAGAGAGAGAGAGAGAGAGAGAGAGAGAGAGAGAAGAAAGAATTAGAATTAGTGAGTGAGAGAGAGAGAGAGAGAGAAGAAAGAATTAGTGAGTGAGAGAGAGAGAGAAGAAAGAATTGGTGAGTGAGAGAGAGAAGAAAGAATTAGTGAGTGAGAGAAGAAAGAATAAGTGAGTGAGAGCGAGAAAAGAAAGAATTAGAGTGAGAGAGAGAGAAGAAAGAATTAGTGAGTGAGAGAGCGAGAGAGAGAAGAAAGAATTAGTGAGTGAGAGAGAGAGAGACAGAGAGAGAAGAAAGAATTAGTGAGTGAGAGAGAGAGAGAGAAGAAAGAATTAGTGAGTGAGAGAGAGAGAGAGAGAGAAGAAAGAATTAGTGAGTGAGAGAGAGAGAGAGAGAGAGAAGAAATAATTAGTGAGTGAGAGAGAGAGAGAGGAAAGAATTTGTGAGAGAGAGAGAGAAGAAAGAATTAGTGAGTGAGAGAGAGCGAGAGAGAGAGAGAGAAGAAAGAATTAGTGAGTGAGAGAGAGGCAGAGAGAGAGAGGCAGAGAGAGAGGAAAGAATTAGTGAGAGCAAGAGAGAGCGAGAGAGAGAGAGAGCGGCTCTGATATCTCTGGCAAACTTTCTCATTTGGAGATTGTACTATGTTTTATCTTTTACAGCTTACATGACTGTTGTCCTGCTCTGCCATGTCTTTCCTCGCCTCTCCCGCGGTGTGTGTAAATGTCACTCGAATCAGGAAACTTATCAGAATCCTCATATGTGATTGGCCGAGCTGCAACACGTAACAGCTGCAACAAATCATGTGTGTGCGGCTTTTATTTTAAAATGGGGTGGGTGTGTGTGTGTGTGTGGGGGGGGGGGGGGGGGTGGAGGAGGGGGGAAAGACCTCTAAAGATCCCTAAGACCTGAATGACTGTATGAGAGACACAGAGAGAGAGAGGGAGAGGAGTGTATGTGCGCGTGTGTCTGTGAGTCTGTGTGTTTATAAACATCACTAATTGGCTCAATCGCGAACACCTGTGTGCCTGAAGCCATTTGAAAATATTCTCCATAGAGATCCCATTGAAAATAAAAAGCTTAATAATTCAAAAAGTTTAAAGGTTAGAAATATGAAAAGTCATAGCAGACCTCTGGTGAAAGAGCTGAAGATTTTAATTGTTGAACGGTTTCTGTAGCTTAAAAATGAAGGCGAAGAAGAGGTGCGACGGAAGAAATAGAAGTTGAATAAAGAAACAGGATAACAATAGTTGGAATGCTTAACAGCATTCCAACAATGAGTGAGTGAGTGAGTGAGTGAGAGAGAGAGAGAGACCTCTAAAGATCCCTAAGACCTGAATGACTGTATGAGAGAGAGACACAGAGAGAGAGAGGGAGAGGAGTGTATGTGCACGTGTGTCTGTGAGTCTGTGTGTTTATCAACATCACTAATTGGCTCAATCGCGAACACCTGTGTGCCTGAAGCCATTTGAAAATATTCTCCACAGAGATCCTATTGAAAATAAAAAGCTTAATAATTCAAAAAGTTTAAAGGTTAGAAATATAAAAAGTCATAGCAGACCTCTGGTGAAAGAGCTGAACATTTTAATTGTTGAACGGTTTCTGTAGCTTAAAAAATGAAGGAGGAGAAGAGGTGCGACGGAAGAAATAGAAGTTGAATAAAGAAACAGGATAACAATAGTTGGAATGCTTAACAGCATTCCAACAATAACCGGTGGATTGTGAGAGGGGACAGAGGGCGTATGAGTGCAATTAAAGTGTGGGATTTTGGTGAAACGTGTGTGCGTATCCTTTATTAGAAGCTCCGTTTTTGTCGTTAGCATAGCCGTTAGCATAACATCCGGTACAGAAAGCATAACTTCCTGTCAACAGGAAGCTAGAAAAACATGGAAGAGTGTCAAAGATTGCATTGTGGATTGTAATTGTAGTTCAACAGTTTGACTTGCATTGGTATTTCTGATTGAATATTTGTGAATACAGTTCTTAATTTTTGAATTTTTTCAAAAATTGAAAGAAATAAGATTTGCAACAGCAGATAGAGGACAGACAAACAGAAAGTAAAGAAGACGAGGATATGAAGAGAATGAAGCGGCGCCTGCTGAAACTTCAAGTAGCAGAGGCCGACAGAGAATTAAATAGAAAACGTCAGGCCAAGAAGCAGATGACAGTAGCAGAAGCTCAGTCTCCTCCAGCAGCACCTCCCGCACCATGTCAACAAACTCCAGCAGTACCAGCCCCCACGGTGGTGTACTACCAACTTCCACCACAATACAGAGGCAGAGGTGGTGCATCCAACAGAGGCAGAGGTAACTATAAAGGGGGGCATGAAGGTCCTGTAAGTAGAGGAGAGTGCTACGTATGTGGGAGAGAAGGTCATTGGGTGAGAGATTGCCCACATAAAAGAGCAGGAGGACCGTTCAGTGCAGCACCACAACATGCTCCATTCCCACCACAACATCAGCAGCACCTAAGACCAGGACCATCTGGACCTCCTCCCATAAGACATGAACAGATGCACATGCTGCCATGTGTGTGCCATGTGTGTGACCATGGGGAGGCTCAGTGTATAGCCAAGATACATAGATGATTGCCACGTGATCTCTTACAGCAGAGATATCGTGGCAAAGGGGGGATATTGGTAATGTGTAAAATTTTTGTAGATCCACATTTAGAACAGTTTTCAGTATAGGTGCTACTCACATTTTTTGAGATTTAATAACGTCATGATAAACCACAACTTTTGAATTTAAATACAGCAAAATCCAAGTCTTCTAACTCAGTGATAGGTCTTAGCCTAGACTTGCTAACTCTAGAAATTGAGAAATATACAAGAGCTCTAACTAACATGAGTCGAGTTTTGTTTTCTCAGGTGACAAACGCAGAAGCAGCAGCTGACAAAAGGAAGCAGGCTGACGTGTCACCAGGCAGTCTGGTGTGGATAAAAGTCCACAAGCGCAAGTGGAGTGAACCAAGGTGGACCGGTCCATGGGAGGTAGTATTGGCAACATCACATGCAGTAAAGGTAAAAGATAAAACGGGAGCTACTTGGCACCACCTCACTCACTGTGCAGCAGCGAAGGTAACGAGTAAGACACTCGCAGAGATAGGATTGAACATCAAACAGGCAAAATTTGAAGCTGAAGATACCCCAAAAGAGGGGTTAGACAGTACTGAAAATGATGTTTCCCCCCACAGTTTAAGCGAGGGCTTCCATTAGGAGACTCTAGGTTCAGTGGGTTATGGAAGTCTGTAATTATTTTCTTCCTGATTTCAGCAGTTTCCCTCTTAGTATGGGGAATTAAACACAGACAGGAACCAGAACATATGCATGACTACATCGAGATTCGAAATTTTGCCTCTGTAACTAATCAAACCGATCCCCGACCATGTAGAGATGCTTCCCTGACGACACTCACCTATGAAAATGTAACTCTCACTCTTACGTTCAAAGAAGGTACAACATAAGTATGAAGACCCAAAAGAGGTGCCGATAGCCCGAAGGGAGCTTTTGATGACCAAGTGTACATAGATGTCATAGGGGTGCCAAGGGGGGTGCCGAAGGAATTCAAAGCAAGAAATCAAGTGGCTGCCGGTTTTGAATCCGCATTTTGTTGGTGGGTAACGATTAATAAAAATGTCGATTGGATCAACTACATTTACTATAACCAACAACGTTTTGTAAACTTCACCAGGGACGCCATATCAGGACTGCATGCGCAGCTGGCGAAGACTAGTTTAATGAACTTGCAGAACAGAATGGCATTAGATATGATTTTAGCAGAGAACGGTGGCGTTTGCCAGATGTTTGGGACTGCGTGCTGTACTTTAATTCCAAATAACACAGCTCCTGATGGATCGGTGACCAGGGCGCTGGCGGGCTTGACAGCACTCAGCCAAGAGCTAGCGGACAACTCTGGTGTCACTAATCCATTCACCGACTGGTTGGAAAGTATGTTTGGCAAATGGAAAAATACATTTTTGTCAATCGTGATTACTCTGTGTGCTGTCGTCGTAGGCCTCCTAGTCGTTTGTGGATGCGGTTTCCCTTGCATCCGTGGACTTCTACAGGGGTTTATTGCTTCAACGATTAGCAAGACGCAAATACAGGGCAACCAGTTATGTGTCAAGGAGGAGGAAGAATTGGAGCTTCTGATGGCCACAGTCTAGATGAGGCCACCAGCGGTGCCATAGCAGGACTTCACAAGCAGTTCCTGACCATCCTCTCGGAGATCATGAAGGACCTGATAAGGCCCAGATGGACTTCTAAAACACACCCGGTGAGATATTGGAAATTTGGGAAATAGACGGATTGTTTTGGATGGGTATTTTGAGAATTTTTTGTTTTATTGGGTTATAATGGGATTCTAGGATTAAGAAATGTAATTTTGTCAAGTGTAAAAGAACAGTCAAGGCTTCTCAGTATTTTTTCTCGAGCCCACAGACTGTATCCTGACCCCACCAGCCCCATCACCTGGAAGATGGTGGACTTCAACGGACTCGACTGTTTTTGGGTTAGAGAGGCAAGCATAGGGTGAATCAGATCGGATAGGGGTACTTGAAACGATATCTACAGATATCATGGACAGTCAACACAAAAGTGGAGAAAGACTACATCCAGGACGTGCTGCACGGCAACTATATCACAGACAGCCTGGTGGAAGACTGTGACCATTCTTGCAAACCACCATGAACCCAGAGCTTGATGTGACATCAAGTACATATTGGACTGACGGGGACGCTGGTGAGTCTAACGCCGCTCCGTCTGGCAGTTTTTGTTTTGTTTGATTTTATTTAACAGTGGTGTTAAGTTTAATCATCGTAAATAGCCATTCTCGTCTGTTTTTAACTACTGCAACGCTTCGTCTTGGAACCGCTTCTTGGAACCCTGAATCCTTCTCTCTGCTATCCCCTGATCTTCTCCTCTCCACCCTTTCCTCTTCTTTGGACAACCTCTGTCCTGCATGAATTGTTGTTTGCTACTGTTTAGTTAGATAGGGAACCTCTCCCTGGATTGAGTTGGGGAGGGGTTTCCGGGGCATTGGGGTTAGCTAACCCGCAGTGAACTGCGGGTTAGGGGGGAATTGTAGGAAATTTGAGTGTAGAACTGTGTTTAGAAGCTATAATAAAAGTGTTTAATGATTCATATTTAATAATTCATAATTAGTCATAATCATAAGTGTTTTGGAAATGCATAATTAAGATAAGCATGAAGTGTTTTAGGATTAGTAGCTAGAAGTAGAACTAGAGACATGAAGCTTTTGCCAAAAATTGCAAAGGCTTATCTTTTATATAGAATGTTTATCATAGAAGGGTTAAGCAATAACTGACAGTCATTGAATGTGTTAAAAGACCAGGGACACAGAGTCATTGAGACAGGCGATTACAGCGTGCACCTGGGAGTTAGCCAATAGGAATTGGGATAGACGGAAGGGGAGGTTTCGAACGGATATGAGGGCGGGAGTTAGAAAGCCTTTTTCTCTTGTTAGTTACGTTCCCAGGCGACTGATGTGTCTCCTGAGGAGCTGGAAGAGTTTTTTGCACCGGGGTGATATAAGATGATATTTCATAGAAGTAGTGTACTTCACTGTATAATTGTATTTGCATCAGTAGGATTAAATTCCTTTTAATTGTAAACCACTTTTGGTAGAGTTATTATCGCAGCGTGTCTTCTGTAAACAGCAGCTGGACATGCGCTCTGGCCTCCTCTCTCTGGGGTGAAATCCAGCCCCGGCGAATTTGGTGAAGAGAAAGTTTCGAAGAGTTTTTTAGGATTGGAAGCAGAGGTTAGGATTTTGGAGCGAAAGAAGGTGTGAAAGGAGGAGAAAGGACAGAGGTTGTCCAAAGAAGAGGAAAGGGTGGAGAGGAGAAGATCAGGGGATAGCAGAGAGAAGGATTCAGGGTTCCAAGAAGCGGTTCCAAGACGAAGCGTTGCAGTAGTTAAAAACAGACGAGAATGGCTATTTACGATGATTAAACTTAACACCACTGTTAAATAAAATCAAACAAAACAAAAACTGCCAGACGGAGCGGCGTTAGACTCACCAGCGTCCCCGTCAGTCCAATATGTACTTGATGTCACATCAAGCTCTGGGTTCATGGTGGTTTGCAAGAATGGTCACAGTCTTCCACCAGGCTGTCTGTGATATAGTTGCCGTGTAGCACGTCCTGGATGTAGTCTTTCTCCACTTTTGTGTTGACTGTCCAGGCTACCACCTCCACCCCCCTCTGGGCCCAGTACAGAGCATAGTCCCTGCAGACAGGACACAGACGCACAGACACACACAGTTACTCTCATTCTAGTAAGTCTCAGTCTTCTAGTTACGATGACAGAATGTGACGTTAATGTGACGGTTGGTCTCGGCTGCGGAAACTTACGGCGAGACAAAGTTTTTCTCTATCAGGAAGGCTGAGATGCCACAGAGCTTCCACAGCACGTGATGGTGCGCCCAGTCCAACGCCACGTCCAGGAGCGTCATCCAAAGGTGCTTCCATGGGGACGAGAAACGAGCGGCACCGAACTGACTCAGGCTCCACGGCCGGTGGGTCAATGCCGTGACCACTTCTGGGTCGGTCTGCCTCATCTGGGCCGGAAGCGGAACAGAGCAAGAGATAAGAAGATGGCGAATGTTAGCAATATGATAAACACAACAGGAGTGCAATACATGACAGGAATATGCAAACAGTTGACTATTTCATCAGTACCAGTGTGTTAACCGTGTAAATAAATGATTATTGTTCCATTCATTTAGCATGCCTGTCTGTTATATTTCTATGGGCCAGGTAATCCCAGCTCGTATAGCTAGCGTTGGTGATGTGCCGGAAATTAATTTAGCTTTAATATAGTGCTTATGTAGGCAACATGGGAGAGGTGTAACCAGAACAAACCATTTTATTTGGCGATGTTTGCAGCAGTGTGTGCAGGCTGCTCACCCAATCTTATCACAATGTTCACAGTCTCATTTATTAACTGTCAAACAGGGCAAATGTGACTTTGTTCAGCTACAGTTTACTGCTGAGCAGACACTCGCTCTCTTACCCTGTAGATGACTTTTGGCTCAAAGGAGCAGACGATGCTGGTGTTGTAGAGGACTGGATACTTTTTATACAGTTCTTTTAGGGCTGCAGTGGCCTGGGAGGTGAAGAGAAACACACGGTTATTGTAGGACAGTCGACTGTTTAGAGTTGTGTGTGAGGCTTTGTAGCCTACTACTACGATGATGCTATTACTGTGCTCAAATAGTTATATTTTGCAATCATGTGACTATTATGATGCGCAAAATTCAGATGGAGGGCAGGAAGTGAAGAACCTAAGAAGTTGTAATGTAAGAGTTTCAGTTCTCCATAAATTAAGGACTTTTATTGTGAAGGTAGAGCACTGCTTGCCTCGGCCCGGAAGTAGTGATGGGAATTACGGCTCTTTTTAGAGAACCGGCTCTTTTGGCTCGGCTCACTAAAAAGAGCTGGCTCTTTCGGCTCCCAAATGGCTCTTCAGATTTTTTGGTGCTTAAATTAATTTATTACCAACAATAATGTAAAATGATGCGCAATATGAATTACTAATGTAAAAAAAACATGCACTATATCAAATGTTTATTTTATAAATACACTTATTTATACAAAAATTAGAAAGTGCAAAAACAAACTTAACTATTTACAAATTAACTTAACTAACTTTTAACTATTTTAAACTTTTAGCTTTTTAATACTTAACAAATTTAAAATGAAATAACATACAGAAGCTTACAGAATCACACAACAAAATATAAATTAAAATGTGTAAAACAAAAAGAAAAAAATCAGCATCCAGAGTTTTGTCCTTCAGTGACGATTTACATTGAGAAAGACCAAGTGCCTCAGCTTTGAGGGGCTGATCCTGTTTCTTCTCTCCGTAATTATCTGCCCTGTTTTGGAGAAGATTATCTCTGAGGGGACTGAAGTTACTGTGTGCTGTGCTGTGTGTGTAACTCCCGCAGGCACAGAGACGACACCACACATATTGACCAATCAAATGCGGTTAGAGAGAGAGAGAGAGAGAGAGAGAGAGAGAGAGAGAGAGAGAGAGAGAGAGAGAGAGAGAGAGAGAGAGAAAAAAAACAAAGCGACCGACACATCACAACCCGGAAGTAACCTTTTCGTTTTCTCGAGAAGCCTCCAAGTAGACTTGCTGGCCCAACTTAATCACAAACAATATTCATATAGTGTTAATGTGATACCGTGGCTGTTGAAAATAGCTGTAACGTTTATTTTGTAATGCCCGTCTGCCTCCACTAACACGTGCCTGTCCGGTTTAACATGGTGCACGCGGATGAAATTGCCAAGTTGTGCTACGAGCGTTTCAACCAGCTTCCCCGGAGAGGGAAGCCTGAGCCGGGCAGAGAGTGGACCCTGCTGGCTGCTGTGGTCCAAATCACCCGGTGTGCTGACACTGACACAGGTTGGACAACGGAATGAAGCTATGTCATTACAACATATTTCATGTTCTTTGTTTGTCAACAATGTTTTAGGACTGGACAGGAATTATCTTTTCATTTTCGTCCCCCATATCTAATAAACATTGCAACTTTGCGTTTCGCTAAAGTGAATGTATAACGTCACATTCAAAACGGAAACGTAAGTTACAATGAGCTAAACTCAGTAAATGTACCTCAACGAACAGACTTCAGGTGTGAACAGAAGACGGGAACCAAATCACGCTCCACTCATGAGAAGAAAACGTGGAAAATAAGTGTCTGCCAATATTTAGTGATGCTGTACAAAGTAGCAGCAAAACACATTAGGACACAAAAACAATTGAATAGGATATGAACATGTGTAGAAGAAGGAGACAAATGTCGCTGTATGAAGGCGAAATATGTGATAAATTATATTCTAATCAAATCATTTGTTCTTTCACAGTTAAGAAGGAGGTTGTGTCCCTGGGAACTGGGACCAAATGTATTGGACAGACGGCTATGAGTCCCAAAGGTGTGTGGTGTGGATCATTGTGTTTGGCCTTCTTTATGTGTCGAGTACTCGATGTCTCCCATACAGAGTTTTTTTTTTTTCGACAATCCAACCAAAAACAGTTGCCACCACAAAAAGTATTTTCTTTGACTCTTTTTGTTGCTGTTTGGTGTCTCCTGTAGTTGTTGCGCATCTCTCTGTGGTCATTTTGTGTCTCTGTAGTTTTATTTCCCTCTCTTGGTAGTTGTTAAATGTCTCTTTGTATTCATTTTGTCTCTCTTTGTAGTTGGTTTGTGTCTCTTTGTATTTGATTTGCGTCTTATAGTTGTTTTGGTCTCCTTGTAGTGTTTTTGTTTGCCCCCTGTTTTGAGACTCTTTGGGGTCTTTTGCAGCTGTTCGGCATCTCTTTGTGGTTGTTACTCGAGTCCTTTCCTGGTAGGAACGTGTCTCTTTGAGTGACGTTTTGTAGGTTAAGGACATTTTGGGCCCCTGGGCCTGCTCTCGGTAGGCCCTGTCAATAATCCATCAATACCTAGATGGAAGTTTATTTTTGTTGTCTTCATTTCTGGAAAACAGCCTTAATGTCAAAATGTTGTTTTTGTTCGTCTTGATTCTCTCATCCATTTAGGTGAGATACTTAATGACAGCCATGCCGAAGTCATTGCTAGGAGGGGATGCATCAGGTGTGTATTTTAATTTTGTGTTTATCCCTTGTAGTTTGTTGGCTCTGGTGCCACATGCTGACACATATACAATTTTAAGTATAGGCCGCTACCATAGTGTGCGTGTGCGTGTGCGTGTGTGTAGGTACCTGATCCAGGAGCTGAACAGAGCCGTGAGTGGTGGGGACAGCTCTGTGTTTTGTCAGGCAGATCAGCGGGGGAAGTGGAGGCTTCAACCTGGAGTTGTCTTCCTCTTCTTCACCAGTCACACTCCCTGTGAGTCCAGTGTGCTAACTGGCTGTCTGGTTGACCACCGGCTACTTATGCGAGAGGATCCACAGGATTTAAATCAAGCTTTATATTTTGTCATGTATTTTACATGTGTATTAGGCTGTTGTTTTATTCATCTTAAATGGTTTTATTTTGATAGTTTGTTTATTTTAGTTCCTACAAAAAAGACAGTTTGAGTCTCCCTTGCTGATCTAAATGTAGTCGGCTACATTTATTCTCCTCAGATGGCTATAATCCCCCAAAAACAAGCCAAAATCCATCTGAATCTTCTTGTGTATTACCAGGTGGTGACGCCGCCATCATCCCCATGATTGACAGTTTGTCTCAGCCCTGCCCTCCTGTCTCGTCTGTAAAGAGCCACAAAGAAAATGATGGAAGAGGAGACCTAAAAAGGGGAGCTGAGGAACCAAGTGAAGGAAAACACATTAAACTGCCCCGTCTGGATCTAGAGGATGGAGGAGACACAAAACAATCCCTCCTTCCTAATTCCCTGAAAAGTGAAGATCCATCGCAGAGTCCCTCTGCAAAAACACCTGGCCCCTCAGACAGCGCAGGATGTCTGGCCCCCGTCCCAGATGTTCACAGGACGGGGGCCAAGTGCGTCTCGGGCGGCCCAGCCGACCCCCTGCACCCCGGGTTGGGGTACCACAGCACAGGGGTGCTCCGGGTAAAGCCCGGGCGAGGAGAGCCGACCCGGTCCCTCTCCTGCAGCGACAAGCTGGCCCGCTGGGGGGTGCTGGGTTTCCAGGGCGCGCTGCTGTCCCACTACCTGCAGGAGGCGCTCTACTTCAGCACTGTGGTGGTGGGGAAGTGTCCATACAGCCAAGAGGTCATGCAGAGAGCTTTGGTGACAAGGTAAGGATTGATGCTCGAACAATTAACAAACATGTGGTGTGTCACGACCCGGCTCAAAAGGCCGCAACATGAGGGAGACAAGACGAGTATAAAAGTAACAAATAGACATTTATTGACAGTACCACTAAATAAACAATCAAAACAAAGCAGCATCCAGGTCCTCCAAACAGGAGGCAGAGAGGAGAGGCGCAGAGAGGGACCACAGCCTTTATAGCTGGGACCAACCCAAAGCTCAGGTGTTGCCCATCAGTGGCCGATTAACATCCTGGAAGACAACTGAGGAGAAAACAGGACACAGACCCCTGGTGGAAGGGAGGGGTCGTCCCACCCCCCTCCATAAAAACAGTGGTCCCACCAGGAATACTGACACTTAAACACAAACATTTCCAAATTTCATACTCACCGGTTGCGGTGCATCCCCCCCAACCAATCTCCACTCTGCAACCCAGCAACTCCAACATGTGGAGAAGCATTTAAGAGTGAGAGTGGAGACTGAAGAAAGGCCAGAGAGATTACACAGTGATGCCGCACGTGATTGGGAAGCAGGGTTACTTTGGATGGGCCAGTTCATGCAATGGACGAGTGGTGAACTCCCAGAACTGGAACTTTCATAATTGCCAGCCAACAATGCACCGAACTGAACTATCATAAGCGCTAAGCTGTAGTAGCCTAAAGGTTCCTCTGACAGACGTGCAAACACCACATCCCTCCTTTATTACCAACTTGCTTACCCTAATGAACCATTAAAAACCTACTGCCACTGTGCAGCAGCAGTCTTCAGGTTCCACCTGCAAGGTAACTGGGTCCAATACCCAGACATCCAACAGGCTGTACAATACTCTTATTACAGAGTCTTGAACTACCCAGAACATGACCATGATCACACAAACCAGAATACAAAACATGTAGTGAGCAGGAAACACCAGAAACTAGTTTCCCTCAGTAAAACCAGGAACAGCAACCGCTGCAAGCTTAGGACCAACAGAATCCAACTCAAACCTGACACCAACGAACAGCGTTCCAATAAATCCTCCACAGAAGCCAAACAGAGGAAACAACTTTTGACTGCCTGAACACAAAACAAACTGATCCGTACAGAATTTAACACCGAACCTGCCAGGTAACCCTTACACAGCTGACATCGCTGCCGCCCTGTCCCTCTCACTGCCTAACCAGAGACTAAGTAAGCTCCCCCTAGTCTTCAGGTGCTACTTGTGGTGGGTACTTGCGCACTAAAACCTGCAGGCCCGGTAAAGCAACCAGGAACTGGCCGCCCACCTGCAGCCTCGGACGTGCCCCCGAGACAACTGCTCCAACCACTTTCACACCACACTACAGAACCCCCCCCCCCCCCCCCAACGACCTCTCTTCAGCCTACAGGGACAGAACAACAGCAATGTCCTCACCGTGTATACAGGACCACCCAAACTCTGTTCCGCAAAAATCACCAGCATGACACATGCTCAGTGACACAAACACACTCCTCAGGAACACGGATCACTACAATTTATTTATAAAGCGCTTTTCACAGACATTAGTCACAAAGTGCTTGACATGAGTAGAATTACAAACATAAAAAGCTCAATGTGATCATATAAGGGCCAATCATTTACATTAAAATGCACAAAAACAGAAAGTACAAACGTAAAAGATGGTTTAAAAGCAGACGTAGAACATGAGTTGTTACCCAAACGCCAGTCTAAACAGGTGTCTTGAGCAGATTTTTGAACGAGTTCACAGACAGCAAAACGTCGGGGTGTAGGCAGACCATTCCACAGCTTTGTGCTAGTACCGCAAAGGCTCGGTCACCACGGGTCTTAAGGCGAGTGCGTGGGACAGATCATTTAACATGTTTGACCTGAGAGTGCGGGAGGGTGAATATGGGGGAAGTAGTTGAGTCCCATATGTAGGAGTCTGGCCGTGTAGTGCTCTGTAAGTGAGAGGATCCTAAATGCTACAGGGAGCCAGTAGCAGTGTGTGTCAGCAGGACCAGGGTCCAGATAGAACCACGGTCCAGGGAAACCTGTCAGGCGAAAAGACGTTATTGTTCCTATGATGATATGAAGACAGTGGAAGAAATACTTTTGAAGAAGACCTAATATTTCGACATCATGAAATGCTGAGTGACCTTTAGACCTACTTTCTCAGTCGCTCGCAGCAGCAGGTGTTCAAGTGCTGTACTTGAGTCCAATTTTGATGCTACTTTCTACTCCACTACATTTGAGGGGGAAATATTGTACTTTTTAACTTCAGTACATTTATTTATGAGTACATGAAATACAATGCATTGTTGTTGTACATTAAATCAAACCACCCAACAGTGTAACGAAAGTGAAAGCTGTATTGCAGCCTCTATTGACTTTTGAGACTTTGGATTGCAATAGACAGTGGCTGATGTCTCCGCTCTAGAATGAATGATCATCATGCACTCGCATGAATGTGACCACATACAATTCTAACTTATCACATGTGCAACTATTTTGGTCGCAGTCTGGAGCCCAGCTTTAGACTAATATCTTGGTTTCCTGGTGTTGCTATATAGCAGGGGTGTCCAAACTACGGCCCGCGGGCCAAGTACGGCCCGCGGTCCATTTTTAATTGGCCCGCAGCAACTTCTAAAAATATAATGTCATATGGCCCACACTTGAAACTTGCGCTTGACTGTATTGTACTTCTTAGTTTCACCACTAGGTGGAGATACTGTGTTGAACAAGGCAGCTTCTCCACAAAATAAGAGCAATCAAAGAAACGTTTAGCCCTGGATGATGACACGTCCTACACTGGTGCCGAGCGAGAACAGAAAGTTAAATGGCAGTTAGCTCAATAAGAGTATTTTTTTCCGTGCAAACAAAACACAAGAAAAAGTCACAATAGCAGCCACGAGGTAGCTCAACTCATTGCCCGCCACGGGAAACCTTTCTCAGATGGTGACTTCATAAAACAGTGCCTCACTAAAGTCGCAAGTGCCCGGAATAAATGCAGGAATTCAACAACGTTAGCGTGTCCAGAAACACAGTTGTGCGGCGAATCGAAGACTTGTCAGCTAACCTAAACCATCAAGTGTCAGATAAAGCTCGTGCTTTTGCTTTTTACTTCATTGCATATGATGAGAGCACAGATGCCACAGACACCGCACAGCTGTTCATTTGTTTGCGGGGAGTTGACGATCATTTCTGCATTCGGAGCTGCTTGATTTTAGGAGTCTAAAGAGCACAACAACAGGTAAGGACATGTTTGAAGCTGTGTCAGATGCAATTGACAAGATGGGACAAGCTGTGTGGAGTTATAACAGATAGGGCTCCAGCTATGAAAGGCGAGCGCAAGAGAGCGGAGGTGAGGCTATTAAAATGCAGCGTATCACCCACCAAGAAGCCCTCTGTGCTCAGACAGTCCAGCTCGGCGATGTGATGAACACTGTTGTGAAAACTGTCAACATAATTCGAGCACGAGGGCACTCTACGCAACTTCAATGTTGCGCACTTCCCCACGCAGTCCGAAGTCAAATGTGCTTTTCCAAAGGCCAACCTTTCTGCTAAAAGGGGGAAATACGTGTCCGTGATAACGTCTCTCGTGACAGAACTCAGTCAGTGCTTACGTGGCGGCGGGTCAATAGAGGCCCCACCTTGAGCCACAACAAATAAAATAAAATGAATAATAATCATAATAAACTATACAAATTGTCAATATTCGTGTTTTTGAAATATGGAATCACCCAGTAATATGTGTAAAATATGATATCTGCGGTAAATGTATGCTTTTCCTGCATGTCCTCTCTGAGTGTGCACGTCTCAGCAGCTCTGGGGCGCTGGAGAAACTGCCCAAAAGAGCAGTGAAGCAGTTTAGCCAATTGCTGATTAAAGATATAAATGTGTGACATACAATTTAGCCAATCAGCGCCCTCAAATAGATTCAGCTTGGAGCAGAATCGATTCTGCCCCAAGCTGTGCGTTCCCGTCCGGACGAGTCTCTACAGGCGGGCGCGAGCTCCAGCGCGAGCACTACTCCTCCAAGACCCGTTTGAGAGGAGAACTTTGAGGAGAAACTGCAGCGCTGATATCAGATCAACCTGACCTCACAATCAGACAGCAGACTAGCAGGAAAGGGAAGCAGCACATGAAGCTACCAGCTGTAAATAAGATGTCCTGACGTGTTTGTCAAAGTGTTATTTTCTGCTTTTTTTCATGTTGGAATAAATGTTAAATATTTAACTGCAAAGTAGCAATACGTGTTTGATACCTTAATTTATTTAGCATTAAATCATACTGGGCTGTTTGCTGAAATTGATTGGATGTGGCACAGCCCTACCTAGAACATGTTCCACCAGTTGCCATGGCTTTCAATATGTTTCTCTCATTGAGAGAGACATCGAGCTGTTCTCAACTGCCTTCTATTTGAATAATGAGTCTGTTCGGCTCAACATACGTGAGCAAACATCTCTGTTAAATCTGAACAAAAGCACATTGAGAACCAAATTTGATTGATTTTGCTCACTTTAACACACTAGGGGTGAGGCGATCGGACCTGAGTGGCCCAGCCCTTGGTATATTTTTCTGTATGTGGCCCTCAGTGAAAAAAGTTTGGACACCCCTGCTATATAGTGACATTAAGAGTTGTTCATCCCCAGCTAGCAGGAGGCTAAAACTACAACTGTTGTAATTCAGGCTTTATTTATTTATATCAAAATAGACAGATATTCGGATGCTGAATATCCACACTGTTACCAGCTTCAAAAAAACCTCCATATTGTTTGCTATGCGAGGATTCCATTATACATCATCAGTTGCTGTAACTTCTAACAGTGTTGGAGTATTGTGGTTATATTTCTTTCAGTGTAAGGGCATCAGCAGACTGTCTTCCATGTAGTCCTCCTGTCTTCCCCAGGTGCTCCCATGTGTGGGACCTCCCTGCTGGTTTCTCTGTGTGTCCACCTGAGTTGCTCCGTTCCAGCCTGGAGTTCCCCTTCAGCCAGGCCCAGACCGAGCTCCGACACCAGGCGGGACAGGGACGCATCTCGCCCTGTGGAGCAGGTAGGGTCATCACTCACGTGCATGTCATGTGGGAGTGAGGCTTATTACCAGTTTCTGACTTGTAAACGGCACATTTTCAACAACGAAGTCGTAATTTTGATCGGAAAACTCTTGAAAGCTTTCGACTTGTGCTTAATATTGTGGAATTGCCTGGAAAGCAAACAAAACCAACAGCCATACCTGAATTTACATGATATATGTTAATATGATATATTACTTTAAAATAAATAAAAAAAACAAGAAGCCATCTTAAAACACACAGTAAAAGACATTGACAACACGGCAGATGAAAGTGCTTGTGTTTGCACATTGTTTTTTATTGGATTCATGGGAGTTCAGTAGCTTGATTGATGGACCAAACGTCAGCTTCAAGTGGTTTGTTTTGCATTTTGGCACACAAAGTCGTCTTTCCGATATCGGGGATTCAAATTCAGAAAGGTTTCTGGAAGTCTGCATTGAGTTGTGTCTCTTGTGTCGGGGGCTGTGAGAAAAGCCGACCTGTGTTTCAGCCATCAGCTGGTGTAACGTGACCGAGCGGCCACTAGATGTCACCGCCAACGGCTACAAACACGGAGTCACCAAGAAGGCCTTGGGCACAGCTAAAGCCAGGTAGAGCAACACTCTCCCACTCTATCACACATTATATATAATATTATAAAATAAAGCAGAAGTCACTGTTTGCTGGCTTTGACCATTGTATAGACTATTCCTTTACACCCAAACTCTGTGAAATTCATGCATGTTTGTGTCTTCAGGTCTCTCCTGTGTAAACTGGAGCTTTTCCATTCCTTCCTGTCTGTGGTGGCGGCCACTGATCCCGGAGCACTTCCCGACTCCCTCAGGTAACAAACAATAGACTCTTTGATAATGTCACTGTGGTTTTTAAACAACCCAAAACGCTGAAGAAGATCTCCAAACGAGTGGATCTGACTTTCATCAGTTCGTCCTTGTGGGCAACTCTTGTCTCATCTGTTGCTTAAAGCGCTTGAGATTACACAACAAATATTGTCAGTGTGTGTTTGCGTATGAGTGTGTGCTGTGGTCTTTGTGCGTGACATTTAGTGCTCACATTTCATCTGTTCGTGTGGCTGAGGATCCTCTCCACAGGGAGAACAGTGGGCTCTCTGTTCATCAGTATTTGAGCAGATAACCTGATCCCAGTGCAGCCCGGCGTGCACACGGACATGACAGTAGTATGTCTGGTGAGGACAGGGGTGTGTGTTTGTCTTGCATTGTGTAGTTGGTGTGACGGGACATTGCGTAAAGCAGACGGACACTTTATCGGCACAAGATTTTGTTCCACAATCAGTAACCTGATTGTGGGTTGGCACGTTAACGGTTAGCCTTTTTGCTGCAGACCTTTTTGCATCGCAGGAAAGACACTAACAACATGAATGGTGGCTCTGGTTGAGGGGATTTAGATTCATATCACTACACGTATCCTTTGCTTACAATACCTGCACAAATTACAATCAAATAGCAATAATGGAAACGAGATTAGATAAATACAGCAAATTAAAAAACTGCAAACTAAAAGCAACAAACTGAAAGTTTTTTGTTCTTTGTAGTCGTTTTGAGTCTCTCCATGGTTGGCACGTGTCTCTTTGGGTGACATTTGGTAGGTGAGGGGTGGGGGTGAAGGCTGGGGGGCCCTGACACTTTGGGCCCCTGTGCCCAATAGGCCCGTTCAGTAATCCCTCTACGCATGTGAGAAGTAGGGGACCTTTTAACACACACGACTTTTGTTGTCATTAATTACAACATTTGTTGAACTGATCAATGTAAGAACAAGAACCAAAGAGTGAGCAATAACCTCGTGTTTTCTGATGTGTATCTGTTCAGGAGAACAGAGCTGAAGACGTACTGGGACTTCAAGGAGGCTTCCCGCTTGTATCAGCAGGCCTGGCAGCAGCTGAACAGCCAGGCGTTCCCTCTGTGGCCACGCAGTGACAGAGATCTGCTGCTCTTCCGCTGAAACGCCGCTCTGCAACTGAACATGTCCTCGTCGGTGGTCCAACTTGCCCAGTTGGGTTCAGCTGGTCAGCGAGGTTTGAGGTCTGGATAAATATTGTCTGGCTATTTCTGACTCTCCACTGCCCAGGGGGCCACTGCTTGAGGACACCCTGCTCCCTCATTCCGTTCACAAGAGGTTGACGACCGCCGCTCAGTGTCCTCAGATGAAGGTTTTATTTTCACAATGTGTGTGACGTGTAGCGACTGCAGCCGGCTGGTGTTCCGGGTTGTGAAAACACAGCTGGACGTCTTTGTACCTGTCCTCCCACAGTCATTCTGGTGAGGTAAACCGACCACAATAATGATTACACACGTGTGTGTATTCAGCTTGTGATGACCTGTAAACCTGACCAGGGTGCTTCCCGTCCTCTTGTTCTTTGTCGTAAAGGATTAGTGACACGGGACAGCCCTGGTGGAGGCAGGTACAAACTGGAAACGTGTTTGACTTTGTGCTGAGTCCCCGGACACAGCTCTCACTCTGGTCATACAAGAACCACATGGCCCATAGTAACAACCCAGGTACCCTGTATTGAAATGAACATAAAGACTGAGAATAACATTGAATATGAACAAACCTGATCTGTGTCGATGAACTTGAGCGTTGAAAACCTCTGAGTGAAAAACAGTTTGATCTCTTTCAAACAGTAACTTTTGCTACGATACGAGCCTATGATTCCATTTATTGATGCTTTCAATGCAGGAAGTAAAGTAACTGAGTTTTTTTATGCTATATTGATCCCGGAAGGGGAAATTTGTCACTGCATTTGACCCATCCCTGTATATAGGGAGCAGTGGGCTGCCAATGACAGGCGCCCGGGGAGCCGTTAGGGCTTCAGTGTCTTGCTCAGGGACATTCGACACATGACACGTCCCAGCCAAGGATTGAACCGTCGACCTTGCGGTTGCCACACAACCCTCTTAACCCAGTGAGCCACAGTCGCCCTAACCACAACTTCAGATCCGCCGATGCCAAACTCCTTACCCCCCCCAACTCTGCCCACGCACCGGACCTGGGGGGAGAGGGCCTTCTCCATTGCTGCCCCCTCCCTGTGGAACTCTCCCCCCCAACACCTCAGACATTCTCTGTCACTCGCCATGTTTAAAACTCAAACTAAATCTGCTTTTAACCTATGAAGTTAGTTATGTATGTTTTTGTGCTGTTCCTTACTGTTATGTCATCTATTTTGTTTGTATTGTAGTTGCTTTTATTGTTTCTCTTTTTACCATGTAAAGTGTCTTTGAGTACCTTTTTAAAGCCCTATACAAATAAAATGTATTATTATTATTAAAGTCATCAGCACCAGTAATAAATGTAGACATTATTCCACATGAGTTCCCACTGAGAGGTTTTAAGCTTTGAGAACCAACATCTGAAACTACAGTAGGTATTTATCTTAATCTATGCAACCACCTGCTGTGTGCATTCGTTGAACCGAGGCAGTCACATGACATGAGTCTGAAACAGGAAATGATAAACAGAATAATCTTCAGGTTCTGTGTATTTGGGTCAGATCCAGCATTAAAGAGCCTCAACCCTTTGATTTCCTTTACAGAATAAACTTGAGTGTTGATGAGCGTGAGGGTGTTAACTTTACACACACACACACAGATTACATAGTACTGCATCATATCATAGGCGCATATTATATTTTCATGTTAAAAGGAACAAGTGTCAAATCAATACTAAAAAGTACAATACCTCTGTCTGAAATGTTATGGAATACAAGTATAAAGTGGCATAAAATGGAAATACTCAAGAAAAGTATGTCAGAATTGTACTTAAAGGAATACCTCATCCACAAAATGATCATTTGTTTATCAGTCACTACATTCTCTGTTACCTTTAATTCTTGAATCAAACTTTGTTTGTTTCCATCATGATTTCTAACGAGACTTTGCTGTTGAGTTTTTAAATCTATTGTTTGAGTGTCATTTGTCTCGTTATATTGGAGAGACAGACATCTGTTTGGCTGATATCTCCAACACTCTGCAACTCACAACTAAACCATCTACAACTTGTAACCGTAATAAAGTCTTCTCAACGGTGGGTTCTTCGTGTCCGCTGGGCTGAAATAAAAGACGCACGCCTTCGTGTATTTAAGGATAGAAGTTGTTTGTCTTTATTTACCTGTAGGTATGATGTGCCACACAGGTCCCAAGGTTGGAATCAAACCCGCGACTCTGCAGTCATATGTAAACACTTGGCTCTCTGGGTAGCTTCAATTTTGAAGAAATATGAAGTGAAAGTGTAGAGACGTATTAATCATATCCCTCATTAATAAGACAGAAACACCGTACAATTCGTTTCACATTCGTTTTTATTGGTCGGGTCTTCCAGCTCCCTTACCTTTTTCAGATATCTAAAACTCCTTTATGCCTTTAAGATATATTAAACATACAACACTGACGAAATAAAACAATACTGAATATCATAGCATTCCATCAATATATTATACATCTACATACCATGTTTAAAAGCCTGAATCGGCTTTGTGGTGCACAAATATGAAAACACCATGGGGTCAAGTAAAGGGTGGAAATGCAGCCAGAATGCCAGCGTCATCTTAGTGCTTCTGATTTTGTTAGTGATCTGTTTTAACAGCAGACACTGTATGTATGTTTCCAAGACAAATTCCCTTCGGGACAATAAAGTCTATCTTATCTGATCTTATCTGAGCAACACTTTACTTGAAGTATCTGAAACGTGAATGCCACTGCTGTATATTTTAACGATGGCTTCTGAACATAGGGTTCGTTAAACATATTTAATCATGAACAAGCACTCTGCACGCTAACGATACACATTCAGCAGTTTTATTAACCAATATTTCCGCTTAGAGCATTGTGTGGTTTAATCATTTCAACTAAATTTCCATTCTATAATGTTTTAGTAAATGAACATTGAATTGAACAGATTGGCCCCATTGTCAGCGATGTCAATGCATCCCTAAGTATGCACTGCAATAGTTTCTCTTTTCTTGGTAGAATTTAAACAATATCACATCAGCAGATATACAAATGAGTCTGACTTTGAATTGAATTAGCATTTAGGTGTCTGAATCCGTGCCACTGATTGACGTGAACTAAGCACCTCAGTGGAATGCAGCCATTACTATTATTATTAGTTACACCTGCGTTTGACAGGTCAAAATGTGTGAGGTTGTCGAAAGGCATCCTGGGTAGTGTAGTAAACCTGCTAAAAACAAATGTTACAGATTTATAATATAAGGGGAAGAAATTCGAAACTTAAAAACGTTTTTTTTAGATAATTCCTGTGCGATGACAACGAAATATCACAATTTAACTTCAAGTAAAGTGTTAACTTTCTTTTAGCAGGTTCATGGCTCGCTGTTGGCATCACGAGTACGAACCCCGGTGGCGACGCTGACATCTATCCAGCCAACACCATGTGCAAATTGATAACGGCCGGGGAGGGAAGCACTCAGAGAACATCCTACTGGTGCCGGACACACTTTACACTGGCTGCCTCCTCACCAGCAGCAACAGCGTGAGCCGCCTTCTTCCTTTGGCTCACATGCGTAGAGTCGTTCTCTCAGCGTATCGTACCGCTGAGTGTTCCTGCGGCATTAACGTTAAATACTGACGTTTTAATACATGATACGGCGCGCCATACAAATACATCCATAATGCGGTTAATGAATCTGGTCGCACGATTATTCTTTGTCACTTCGGCTGCACACAAATATCCGTGACGACAAAGCTGGACTGACGGGCATGATCGGGTGATGATCGGCGTGTGTGTGTGTGTGTCAGAGCCTAAATAAGTTTTCTTTAAAAGTTTAATACTGATGTCAAGATGAAAATGAATGATGTGCCTATAATGTGTGTTGTTACTCTTACTTTAATGGCAGTGTTGACGACATTTCTCCCCACAACTGACCTTTTGAACAGTGATCGTGACAAAAGACCAGCCATTAAAGTCTTCATTTCAAGCAGGTTTGTTACCAGTTTGTGGTGGTGTATCGGTGGAGTTCATTTCCACCATGAATGTGTTTTTTAGTATCAAAAATTGACCATAAATAACTGCCAAGTGTGTGGGTGCCTTACTTGTGTAACACCTGAAAAGGCCAAGGTTTGAAAGATGGTGCTCAAGTGTATGTTGGGCCCTACGGTGTGTGTGTGTGTGTGTGTGTGTGTGTGTGTGTGTGTGTGGCGTTAACCCCATGTTGTATAAAAGGCCTTGTAACCAAAGGTGTTCTCTCCGCTGTAGGCCACATACAGGAAGCCGTCCTCGTCCTTCTCCTTGTCATAGAGTTGGCCCATAGTCAGACTGCAACACACAGCACAAACAGCAGTTAAGCAGAATAAACAATATATGTGAATATAAATGCCTCCAATAGTGGTTGTTTTGTGCTGATCGACAGAAATTTGAAGTCAGTTTTCCAAAAAACCTAGAGCAGCCCCAAAAGGACAAAACGCAGAAATTATTTCCAATTGTTTTGAAAACTATAGGCTGAAAACAATGCAGTCGTCCATTTAAAATGACTCTTTTGAATTTCAGACGTTAATAATATCCTTGAAAAAATACAAATACTTACACACAAGTGTAAACAGGCAACTTTTTCCTAACACATTTGCTATTGGGCGGCAACCACTGCAAACAGGAACTGCTAATAGCTCATTCAGCGTCGTGGCAATTTGCAGAAATGTAAACAAATATTATATAATGTATAAAATTAAATTACAGCATTACAGTTTTTCTCAATTGCTAAAACACTAAAACCCATTGGCTGAACAAAGTTCTCAGTTGCCTGAACTCATTTAGCTAATTGTGCAGTCTGTTGTCAATACCTTAAACTGTGTCACATGGTAAAACACAATTTGCAGATCTCACTTAGATTTTTCAGCAAAACTCTAAACACATTCTCAGTCTCAAAACACATTCTGCACTCTAATGCACATGTCATCCATACTGGTAAACACAAGTGGCAACAATCAAATACAAATAGAGAACACATGTCATTGATTAAACACAATCACTCAAAATTGATTTCACTTGTATCAAATGATGTGACACAACCAATATAAGCCAGTTTAGAGAGCAAACAGGTGGTTGAAGGTGGGAAGGAGAAAGTCTGAGAATGGATAGAAGAAACAATGTGAGAGGACGAGGACGAGGACGAGGACGAGGACGAGGACAAGTGCGTATGCGAGGTGGGCGACGAGGAGGAAGAGGAGGAGGGCAAGAAAGAGGAAGAGGAAGACAAAGAGTGGAAATATCTGATGAAATTCGAACAACAGTCATAGACCATGTTATAGTCCACAGACTGACAATGAGGGAAGCAGGACTTAGAGTGCACCCCAATTTGAGCCGATTTTCTGTGTCCACCATAGTAAGGACATTCAGAGAAGAGAACAGGTACAGTATGCTACTGTATTTTTGTAATTGAAAATGTACTGTACTACACTACAAATGTCTATTGAAACAGCTGCATATAAAGTTCATCACTGTATGTATTGTACTGCATGAATATTGTTTGTAACTGCACATCTACTTTTTGTAGAACTGCAAGGCTGCCACATGCAGGTGGAAGGAGAGCTATATTCACTCAGGAGCAAGAGACCGTTATAGTGGGCATGCTCCTTCAAGATCATTTAATACGACTCAGAGAAATCCAGGAACGAGTGATACAAGACAACACACACTTCCAGGGAATCGACAGTGTGAGCATTTCCACAATTGACCGTGTCCTCCATCGTAACAGGATACGAATGAAACAAGTATACAGAGTACCTTTTGAGCGCAACTCACCAAGGGTGAAAGAAGTGCGAGCTCAGTATGTGCAAGTAAGTGTACATTCAGACACATTTACTGTAATCCAGATTGTCTACAGTACTGCCACATACTATGTGAATGACATTACTCTTCAGTACATACAATGTATGTGAATCAGAAGTGCATACAGTAGGCCTAATTGAACTCTGCAATATAGCACTGTCTCTGTACAACTTACTAAATTCTACATACATTATATTGTATTCCTACACAGACAATATTTGACTTGGAATCCTTGGACAGACCCCATGAGTTCATCTTTGTCGATGAAGCAGGCTTCAATCTGACAAAGAGGAGAAGGAGAGGCCGAAACGTGATTGGACAGCGGGCCATTGTTGAAGTCCCTGGTCAACGAGGTGGCAATGTCACAATATGTGCTGCTATCAGCAACCATGGTGTTCTACATCACCATGTTACACTCGGGCCATATAATACCCAGCATCTTCTAAGATTTCTGGACAATCTAAGAGATATTTTATTTGAGCAGCAGGGTCAGGAGCTAAATGAGAATCCCATTCCCACCTATGTGATAGTGCTGGACAATGTCAGTTTCCACCGATCTGCTCTGGTAAGGGAATGGTTTAACATCAATGGTCAGTTTATCACCTTGTACCTCCCTCCATACTCTCCTTTCCTGAATGCGATTGAGGAGTTTTTCTCCTCATGGAGATGGAAAGTGTATGATAGACAACCCTACACCAGAGTAAATCTGCTGCAAGCCATGGAATTAGCCTGTGGTGATATAGGTGAGGAATCATGTCAGGGCTGGATACGGCACACAAGAGGCTTCTTCCCCCGTTGCCTCAGGAGAGAAAATATTGCTTGTGATGTCGACGAAGTGCTCTGGCCTGACCCAGCCCAAAGACAAGAAGAAGCACATTGATGACATGTTGACTCCTTAGATTTTTGTCCTGTATTGAGTATTGTGTACTGTAGTAGGCCTACAGTGCATTGTAGGCTGTATAATGTACAATAAACTAATTGTATGGCCTTGAACATCGTGCTTTCTATTTATTGGTGTATTGTTTACTGACTGCTTGATGGTGTATATTATTTTGATCACTTTGTTTATGATTTGAGAGCAGTGTTTGATTTTGAGCACAGGTAAAACTGTTTTGAGGCGAAAGTTTCATTTTGCAAGAGGATTCAGAGGTTTTGTAAATAGTGCTTGAAGATGAGGTTTTGTGTTTACAGTTTTGAGAGAATCGGTGACCGTTTCAAGAAATGTGTCTTAGCAATTGTGAAAAACTGTAAAAGGACTGGTCATCAATCTTGCTTTGCCCATTTATTCTTAAATACACGACACTTTTACATTACACTGTACATCTCACTTGTTTATAGTCCTGTTATCTGTTCGTTTGTGCACTTTATTTTATATTTCACTTTATTTTACTGTAAATTTAAATTAAAAAATTTTTTTGCACTGTGTTGATTGTTGGTGATTGTTTAATGTTACCTGTCATGTCAAATTCCTTGTATGTGCAACATACTGTACCGTGGCAATAAATGATTCTGATTCTCAACCCAGCATGCACCTGCACTCTTTAACATATTCTAGCCATCAAAAATGATCACAGTACAAATATTTCATTGCAATATACTACCACCATGTAGTGATACCACATGCTGAGTGAGATGTGACAGGAACCGCAGATCTTCACTTGTTAAAGATGTTAAGAGTTGCAAGAGTTGGCTAGAATTTGAAAGACTTCAATCGAAAAAATGACATGCCTCCCTCCAAAACCACTTCCCCAAATACTGCTGGAGTACCAGACAAAAACCTCCAGCCCTGAAAAGTGAAGCAAACGCTAAAGTGCCTTCAACCTGCATTCTCTCTAGTGTCCACCAGGGGGTGACTCCTCTGGTTGTATATGTCTATGAGAAAATGACTCTACTTCTCTCTTGATTTATTCCCTCAGTAAACATTGTAAACATGAGTTTATGTCTCAATCTCTAGTTTCAAGTCTTCTTCAATACAGCATGATGTTCATTTTGTACATTATGGTCCATTTAGAGTCAAACAGACCATGAAGCAGGGGATGCTTTAGGGCGGGTTTGACTGATTGACAGGTCTCTACCACGGCCTCACTCCTCCGCAGTTAGAATATGGTCATTTCCGTCGATTGGTTGTGAAAAAAAAACATTGCGATGGCCGAAATCCAAGATGGCGACAGCAAAATCACAAAACTCAAGGCTTCAAAACATCAGTCCACAAACCAATGACTGATGCCACGATGATTACGTCCAGTTCTTATATACAGACTATGGCGTAGGCAGGCAATCTGGATCCAGTGCGGTAACAGTGGACTCTGCTATATACTCTGCCAATAAAAACTATTATTCAGAGAGGCAATGAATTAATGCAAACACAATGGCCATCGCAGCAAAAATGCTGACCATAAATGAAAACAAAAAACGTGTTTTAAAGATTAAAACTCAATACTACTCAATACAAACCTCTTTTGCTGCGCTGTCTTGAAACATAACGGTTTATTGTCAATAAATCATTCCAACATCGATTCTGAGAACCGACCATAATTACCACAAGCAAATGAGATCAGCATCAAAAAAGCTGCACAGCCACTCGAGGCCTCTGCAATGCATTTTACATAGTGCAACACCTGGGTACTTTGGGCGGGGGGGCATTTGCTACGGTGCTTCATGCCACAAATGATGAAGATTGAAAACAGGAAACAATTCTGCATTAAAGATTTCACGAGCCGTGTTTCCATTCAGTTGTCAAGCCAAGTTTTGGAATGTCACAAAAAAGAAATGTGAATTACGCGTGTCTCTGTCGATTGGTTTGGACTCGGCTACAGCGTAGCTTGGTCAGAAGTTGGCTCTGTAGGGTACACATGGCGGTAATCCACCAGTAAACAGAGAAGAAGAAGAAGAAGTAGAGGTTGAGAATCGGAAGCAAAACAAGTCGGCTTGCCTTCAGGAATTTGTTTTAATTGGGCAAGTTTTCAGTGTTCTTTCATGTCAGCTAGTATTGCCCACGTTTCATGTTGTCCGGAGACGGACAAGCATCCACGCGTTATGGGAATATTTTGAAGGACGCCAACAATGGAAACAGCCAGTCAGTCCTGTGAGTTAAATGTTTACTACATCAACACTTTTTCGACAAAGTCAAAAACCATCTCAAGCGAGTGTAAAAACATTTTTTGCCGAAGTTTTATGGAATTTCACTGTTTCCATTTCCCTTTTCCATTGCAATACTTCAAAATGTTCATAAAGACACGGGACTGGAAACACGGCCGAATGAAGGGTTGTTCTCACCTGGATTGGGGGACAGTTTTGTCGACAAAGAGGAAGATGGCTTTCTCCGAAGGCAGCTGGATGCGTTTCCTGATGATCCACATGAACTGGGCCACTGTGATGTCAGAGGGCACCAGGTACTTCCTCTTATCAATGTCCACTATCTGAGAGCCGGAGACCTTCTCCACTATCACCTGGAGCACATGCATTAACAGAAAAACCAGGTGTGATTTGGCACGCTCTAATATGCAGTGTCACAGTTTTGTGAGTGTTAGTTGCTATCTAAAAATGTCAGTAACAGATGTCACTAGTAATCGATGGTGATAAGCCTGACGAGCAACGCCTTACTTGCACTCCACTATTGTTTTTCTCTCGTAAATTTATGACTTTATAATCTTTCAAATTTGTGAGGGTTTTCTCGTAAATTTGCCACTTTAATTTAAGGGAATAACCAAGTTTTTTACTCATAAAATTTATGACTTGATTATCAGTTTTTCTCAGAATGTAACCCCCTCCCCCTGCTCCGTAAAGATATATATATTTGACCTACAATGGCCCCAATACGCGGCCGTTGGTGAGAGTGCCGGGGCTGGCTGAAAGCATTCAGGCTGTGGGCCTTAAAACCAGCTAAAAAACGTTAATTATTAATTGAGAGAAACAGCGATAATTCCCTGTGGGTTTATCATGACAAGCGACCCCCTTTACATTACACATGGTCATATGATCCATTGCTTATATAATAATATTGACTTTGCAGCTTTAAAGCATTGAAAGCAGATCTTGATGATTCGTCTAGAACAGTGGTTCCCCCTTTTTTCCTTGGAGCCCGCACTACTTGTTTCTAAGAAAAGCACAATACAATACAATCCTACCAGCCGCCACTGGAATCCAACTCTACAAATAGTATAATACTAATAATATTAGTGTAGCCTGATCTTTATCTGACACTGTGCAGTAGTACCTTTATGTGTAAGTGTTCATTTTATGATTTGTCACACACCCATCACATTTATGGGTCCATAAATGTGATGAACACACGTCTCTCTCTCGGTTTCGTTGTTGCCTGTTCTCACTCGTAGATCTGCTGGTGTCTTATCTGTCCTACTGGAGAGCAATTACTGCTTTTGTTCTTTTACATTTTATCTGCGGACTTCACAATAGTTGTGCAGAACAAAATAAGCATTATTAAGAAAAGGAAAGTCCTCCGTTTTGGGTCCACCCTCCCTAAAGCCGCTAACCGTGACTTCAGACGGCCGCTCTGTAGGTCTGATAACGCCGCTGGTCGCGCCGCTCGCTAATCGCGCCGCTCGCTAATCGCGCCGCTCGCTAATCGCGCCGCTCGCTAATCGCGCCGCTCGCTAATCGCGCCGCTCGCTAATCGCGCCGCTCGCTAATTGCTCCAATAACAGCTGCTTCCTCCGTAATAATGCAGACTTTAACTGAACAACAGCTGCTAGTAAAGACAACAAGTCAGCATCGCCTGTAATCAGGTGTCCATGTTAAATTAACCTGGTAGATTTCCGGGAAACGGTCATGTGATAGGTGTGTGACGAATCAGGGAAGGACACGTCATGACTGCTAAGAACCAATCAAGCAGCGAACGCGGGTGTGGGCGTCATCGTTTCCAAACATATCCGTTTTCGATCGTCCACACGAATATGCAACCCCGGCGTTTTCAAACTCCTCCGTTTTCGGTGCTCGAAAACGCCGGCGTAGTGTGGACGCTCAGTGTAAACTTAGCAAAACATATGCGTTTTCAAATGCCCTACTGCCCTCTATTGACCAGCCGCCACTGCTTATGTCGCTCATTATTAGCGCTGTGTGTAACAGTTGCCTGTTGATGCGAAATCATGGTTGCGAAATGTCGCGATGGTTACTGTTGCCGTCGGAGAGAAGGCAAGTTCGTTCCCAAAGCTCGCCGCTGTGTTTACACCCTCCATCTTTTAAGAAGGGTGCGTCATTCAGCTGAGAGTGTGGACAACAAACAGAGTGGGGAGGGTCCGGTTTGAGAAAGACCCTATCTTTACCGTTAACCTCCATCCTCCTCCCCCCCACCTCTTACTCACCGGTACTCTGTCAGGATATTTGTTGCGTATTTTGGCTGACTCCACATATCGGTGCTCTGAGGGAGAGAGGGGAAACAAACAGGAAGTCAGGATTAAAAGGGATGAGTGAGGCCTCCTGGGAGCCTTCCTACTCTAGTGCCTTTAATGCCAACCACAGCCAAGCCCAGTCTGTCAGTACTCCATATGCGGGACCAAACCCAGCATAAAGACAGACACCTGGACAGACGGACTATAAAGTCAAAGAGTGATTATCTTCTCTAATTTTTGTGATCTTAATCACAACAGTCTTTATTAAGTGATACTAAACATGTTGGTAATTATCACCATCAAAGAGTGATGGTGCTTCTATTTCTATGCTTTGTGGGCAGGACCAGATGCAGCAGGCAGACACTGAACAGAGGCCCGAGAGGTGATGGGCGATAAGATGTGGTGGATCCATTTAGGCTCTCATTAGCCCAGATAAGAGGCCTACTTTTGGAATCGTCTCGAGCAGCGTTGCTTCAAAAAAAAAGAAGACAGTGGAGGTTAACTGAAGAGGATGTGAACACAGGAAGCTTAAGGGAGCTGAGGAGCTCTTGGTGCTGCAAATCAAACCTGGCCCAGTGTGGGGGAACTTTACAGCAAACTCCATTCAGAATTCTGGTAAATTAATATTATTCACCCTGACACATATGTTCATGTTAGTGGAACACGTTACAAGCTCTGGAACAAATATTAAGATCACACCCTTAAATGTGGCACCCACTTAGTACACAGTCACTGCTCATTTCAATTAAATATATTGCTGTTATTGAAAAGTAAAAATTTACTTTTGCTGTATTTTGTCAGCATAATGTCAGCATACTGTCCCGGAGGCAGTGTGGAGCAATGCAAAAAGTTACTATGGAGAGAAAGGACTTGTGTTGTATCATTGTTAATCATCTAACGTCACTACTATAAGCCATTGCCTATATATGTATGCAATTACCCGGCATTACATTGTCAGATACTTGAATGGAGTATGGCAGTGACACTTTCCCATGCAAACATAAGATAGGTTTATGGGGGGGGGGGGGGGCTGACTGTGGATCAGCAACGTTAAACGTGAACCCGATTTAACAGCGGTCATCTGACTTGCAGGCAGAACATGTTAGCATTTGTTGTTGCTAGTCATGCAACGTTAGCCGCTATGGATCGGTCGTTTGCGGGTCGCATGCGTTTCTGCACCTATGGGGATATGGCAAAATCGCAGAGGGAGCAAAACAGAAAGGGAGGGCGCATGACATGACAAGAGCATCTCTCGTTTCATAACAATCCAAACCCCGTTACCGAGGGAATGGTCCTCTTTAAACATCCATTTCATCTTTGCTGGGTCCCCGCACTGAGGCCTGATGGTGGCGAGGAAAAGGCTGGCTTCTAAATCAGCGGATAATGTCGGCGTGACGTCCAAAAAAATCCCGACAAAAGCAATCAAAACAAAACGTCAACAATGTCTCTCTGCCCGAAGCTTCTAACTGTCCGTGTAGCTGTGAGGTGACGTCACTGTCTGACAGAGGGGGTGGTGATAACGATGCTACCTTCAAGTTCTCCCGGAAACAATATATCCATCAATTGCCAGGCACTGGTGGAAGAAGTACTCAGACCTTTTACTTATGCTATCGTGCAGAATACTTAGTTACTTTGTTAAGTAAAAGTCCTGCATTCAAAAAAAGCATTGTATTGGCATCAGAACCAAAAAGTACCAAAAGTAAAAGTACTCGTTTTGCAGAATGGCCCATTTCAGAATAATGTTTATTATATGGTACTGGATTATAGTTATTGACACATTAATGTGTACCTTAGTTCAAAGGACAGCTGAGCCGACGGTGAGCAGCTAACTGTGCTAACAACAACAGTGCTGTCAGTGCTAACAAACTGAGTTGGAACCTACGACTCCATAGGTCTGGACGGTGTTATCAGCTGTTGTATTAATATAAAAATACCATATCATAATGTATTAAATAATTATATATAGTTTTTGCATTAATATAAATCTGAAATGTAACTAGTAACTTAAGTTATTAAGTAAATTTAGTGGAGGAAAAAGCCCAATATTTTATTAAAGTAGAAGTACAAAGTAGCATAAAATGGAAATTGTCTACTCAAGTAAAGCTAATGGTGCTAACAGCACTGTTGCCGTTGTTTGCACTGATAGTTTACCTGAGGGGGAACCGGAGGGTGAGTCCTATGTGTCCGTTACCATGCCTTTGTTATCAGCAGTTTCTGCTGTAAGCAGTGCAGAGTGTCGGACATGACAAGCTAGCCACCATGTCAACATAGCAAGGTAAAGCTCTGATTACAACATACACAGAGGGAGAGGGACATTTTATATTGATACTCTGAATGTGCCTGATATCAGACAGAATTGTAAATAAATTGACCTTTATGACAAAATATAGTAATTGTATATATGTACAGGAGTTACATGGGATGTATTAAAAGGGGAAGGGAGCCTATTGAGGCTCCATATGTACAGGGCCCAGATGTGTTGTGCTATGCCACTGCTCCCACTCAGTGAGAATAACTACAGAAGTGTCAATCAGTTAGCAAAATGGCTTAAAATACCTAATTTTGTCAAATAAAGTCCAAAAAGGATTAAATGAGCGATACAAATTTAGTTTGTATCTCTAAATAGGTAACACTACAAGAGTAGCACATTTAGGCTATTTAAACTATGTGTGAGAGGGCCACTAGATAGGGATAACTGCGCGTGAACACTCCCACAGCGGAATAACAGCGGGATTCCTGTTCGTCCCATTGTACCGATATTGATTGAATGCAGCACGAATGTATATCCATGGTAACCGTGCGACGCTAGGCTAAGCTGAAACATGGCGCGGTGTATGCAAGACTAGCCAGGTGGCTAACGTAAATAGCATGTTTATACGCTGCGTTTAGCCAAAAATACGCTCTATTTTACTTACCGAGGGTTAATCTGTGTCTACTCGTGCTAATCCTCCGTTGCATCCACTTAGTTTTACTCACGTACCATATATGCTAGCTTAAACGTTAGCTTGACTCAGCTAAATTAGCTAACTAGCCGGTTGACTTAATGATACGTAACACTCGCGGCCACGAACGCTATTTATATAGTTACCTATGGCTTTCTATGACGTATATTCTCACCCGGCTTTGATTCGGTACAAAACGAGTGTTTGCACGAAAGCCACCCTGTTTCTGGTTGTTGTTTTGTGCCTCACCTACATCTCACCTCTGCTCGTTGCCTACAGGAGCCAAGGTACAGTAACTTACTGTGATGTCCAACTCGAGCTAAACTATTATGACCGTTGCGTATGTGGCTATTGCTTATTTAGTAACTTTACACGCGTCTTGTGATGTGTACATGCGCGTTTGTTAGTAGACGTGCTTGCCCGCTGTTTAAGCATGATTGCCATGCTATTTTAGGTTTCTGGATAAAAAGAAGGACCTATGAGGAACAACCGGTTGTGCGGTTCCAGTACCAGACTCTGCTGGTGGCAGCAACCAGTACTCGGGGAGACTATGTGGCCTGGAGCTCCTTCCCCCATCTTAACAACATGCTTGGGGCCAATCTCCGGATCCCTTCTGTCTCTGTGAGAACACACTCAGTTCCCTCACACGTGTCCCCTGCATGGGATGTGCTTGCATAATAATCACGTCAAACACTGCTGTTTTTTATAACGCAGAGGTTTGTCTTATCAAACTACTGAACAGTATGTTTTTTATTTTCTGTGTGGGTGAACACACTCTACAGGTGAGAGAAGACGACCAGAACCAGGATGGGAAGTCGGATCTCCTGATTTTTCAACTGCAGCTACCTCTAAAACCGGAGGAACAGGTGTACAGTGTCCAACTGCTGCTCACCTTCAGCTACAAGCTCTTTGTATGTATTCCACACCCGGGCTATCCAGACCAGTCTCAGTTCCCACTAAAGTAAAGCGCATTATGTCTTTGCGTTCTCCCCAGCGCATGTCCACAGTGGTGATGCAGAGCCTGGCTTATGTGCAACACTCCTCTTCCGTTCCCGGAGCTAAGCTGTCGGTCAGCGGAGACCTGAGGCTGCTGCAGAGGACTCCGCTGCCTCACCGGGGACTGTACGACATGTACAATGTGAGAGTTCACCCACCCACCTGTTCTTCTTCTCTTGTTTTCTCCTTTCCCTTTTAAGCAATCAACAAAAATGTATGAAAAAGGCAAATGTATGAATTAGGAGAAGGCGCAGTTGTGAGCGAGCAAGGCTGTGATTGGATGGATGAGCTGAAATGGGAGGCCCATGTTTATGAAGAGAGGAGAGACTAGACCACAGTGAAGCGTGCAAATATAGTCTTGCACAAATGTGCTTATGAAACTTTTTTTTAAAAGGTGGTTACTGCCAAAAATCAAGATGGCTACAGACAATTGTTTTTACTTAAACCTTTAAAATGGCACGAACCAATGAGTTATCCAACTTCATGTTGACTACGTCACTTTCTTAGATACAGTCTCAGTGGAGTACGAGTCCAAGAGAGAGCGTGGAGGCGGAGCAGCACTTCGCTGTCGTCCCTAATGTTATCCATCTACCTCGAGTCTCATTTACATCAAATACAAAACATCATCATAATGAACGTAAACAATACACTCGCTAGCTTGAGCAATATGTCTGCCTGGCTTTGTTGAAGATTCCGGTCATTGCACTGCCAGGTACGCGGGTGCAGGTAGACAGGCCGGTTCAATTCGGCCCGCATTGATTGATTGGATAGGCTTATTACAGTGTTGTGACAGCCGCAGATACCAGATTATTTTTTTGTCGTCAAAGAATTCATTGATTGCTGTCAGGATGTAAGGAGAATTTCAATAAATATAACAAAGTGTTTTCAAAATGGATTGCCTACCCAACTTTAATGGGTCTTTTCTCAAGGTGTCAGTGATCGATGGCTCCAGCCCCTTTGCAAGTGCGTACAACCTTGACAACATAATTCGGAGCTACCAGGAAAGAAACTGTAAGTTGACAAAGCAACCTATTTTGCTTGCTTGCTTTTATTACTGCTGTGTATATACTGTGTGACTAAACCAGGAACTTAAGCTAAACCACCACCTTTGAACAGACTTAAACCTTACTTATTACATCCACTGCATAACATGTGGATATTTTAATGATGATGACTCACTTTTCTCTCTCTGTCTCTTCGTCCCTTTCTTTTTTTCCTACCATAGTGACCACAGTGCTGTCCTGTCCCATGCCAGTCTGGACTGTGGGGCGCGCTGCTGGCTCTCCCTTTCAGCTCAACGCTGAGATCCGGTACCCTATGGAGGTCATTAGATATCCTTTAATAAATGCAGGAAGGTGTTGTTCTTTTACATCGCTTCTGAACACTTCAGCAGCCATTTTTTAATTGAATGTTGAAAATACAATACTGTGGTCTGCATCTGCACAAAATATTTCCCACAGTATTTGTATATTGCAGTGAAGAGGCTGACCTCACAAGAAGATCTACATCACTCTACCGTGGTTCATAGTTTAAGTGCATATTATATCGTCCGGGTAACATCCGTCTGTCTGTTTGTGTACACAATGTAAAACAGCACATGAACGTCGTCCTTACAGGAGTTATGACTGGAGAGAGGGTAATCTGAATATTTTACAGCACCTAGCGTCAGACATTTGTTTATTACTGGAAAACAACATGTCCAGATCGCAATTTCTTTCTCTCTACTATTTATCCCTTCAAGATAATGTATCCATCTTTTGGTAGAATGAAAACTGCATGAGCAGGATCCAGCCATCCCGCTCATTCAGTGCAAGCCTGACCGGCGTACCTATGTTAACAAACCAAGGAGTAGCTCTGATGCATTTGTTCGCAAATATTTGTTTGAAGCTACATACATGTTCAGGATGTTGCTGTGACGTTATCCTCTTTATTTACGCCTTGACCTATTTCCTGCCACCTATCGGCCTGGCTTCTGGGAAACTATCAAATTTGCCTGGATTCAATACGTCAGCGTCCTCCTCGTCTTCCTCTGGGTCTTTGAACGTGTGCAGAGATTTGTTTTCCAGAACCAGGTTCTAACCACCGTACCTGTACCAGTGGGAAAACCTCATCTGTCGTGATGCAGCGGTGCGGTGCTTTGACCTCCGGGTATACAAGAACAGACTGCATGTCTCACAGGGGCTCACCAACACTGATGCTATGCTAATAGCCATTAGGTCAGTTTTGCAAATACAAAACACATAAACACTAAATTCTTCGTTTTTTCCCTTTCTAGTTTGTCCTCTTCACTTAACCAGTAATGAGCAATGAACCTCCAAGCAAGAACTTGCTGTATTCCCTTCATGCTTTGGCTGTGTTTTATACAAACATGTACAAATTCATTTATATGAAAATGCATTTCTTCTTTTACCTCTATTTGAAGCTATGGATATTTCTAGAAATTACTCACAGATTTTCTATATTTTTACTATTTGTATGTTTATGACAACCTGTTACAGTAATTAAAGAAGTTCTTTTTGGATGCTCATTTCATTCTTTCAGTTGAAGAAAGCTTTAGGTGATGGATAATAAAAAAACGATTTGTACATTTTAACGTTTGGTATTGTCTTCAATTGCAATGCTTTTATTTAATTTCATCTTTATCTCCACCAGGAGAATCAGACAGTCATTCGTGTGTGTGTGTGTGTGTGTGTGTGTGTGTGTGTGTGTGTGTGTGTGTGTGTGTGTGCTTGCGTGAGAGAATGAGTGTGCACTTCTGTGTCTGTCCACGGCCAATCTTGCATTCTGCTGCAGGAAACTGCATAATATTTTGGGTGGAGATTTATGGCTTTTCATACCACCTCTGCTCGTTGAAGTGACTCACACTTTCCCGAAACACCCTTTATTGCCTGTCTCATACTACCTTCTGTAAAGGTCATTTTTTACGTAGTATACAGTATATTTCTACTCAGTATATTGTATTCATGCATAAGTAATTTTGCTCTGAACTTTGTTGAAGTTCACCGTGTCCCTTTCCTGTTCACAAAGATAACTAACCGTGTTGTATGAGAATGTTCCAGCGCCAAGGCCTTTGGGACGCTTGTTTTGGTTGCTGGCCGTTTGTCTTTCATTGTTGTTCCTATCAGTCTGAGACCAAAGGTCTGAGCCATCGGCCCCCACCTTTGCTCATTCTGTATAAAGAAAGCTTGTTCACTTTGTTCTTGGTTCTTCCTCACTGAGACTGTACGCATTCTGTTGTGATGATTGAACCTTCTCTGCGCAGAGAATAAATACTTAAAAGACAACCTGGTTTTTGGTATTATGAAATAATGTGATGTGCTTTGTGGGAGGATAATCTGCAGCACAAGGCAAGAGTCATGGTTTTCATTTTCCCTTTTGACTCACTGTCCCAGGACATGTTTGTTGGTATATGTGTGCATGGATTGTGTGTGTGTGTGTGTGTGTGTGGGTGTACGGTAGTTCTGGACCAGTACCACTGTATTAGCTCATTTAAGCCACTCCATCCGCCAGTTTGGGTTGGACCAGACTGGCTAGTAAGAGGCACACCCTGTTTGCTCAATTTCAACACCCAAAGTTCTCATCTGCTCTTAAATACTTTTTTGCTATTGTGCAGCCGCCTTCATGTCGATTAGTACAGTGCAGCTAGACTCTAGGGAACCTCTACCTCTATCTCTCTAGCAGCTAGAGAGATAGAGGTTGTACAATTGGGTATTTAAAACAAGACAACAAGGATAAATGGGAGAATTAAATAATTGTTTGTGTGTTTATGGTAATATCTGGCATTAAAGGGAGAGTTCACCCAAAATCTAAACAAAACTATTTTTCAAGAAAATTAAACTGTTCACAAGGTCTGTGGAATATCTCAAGTAACTGGGTCATGATTTCTGGAAAGTGACATTGCTGTTGAGTTTTCAAATTTTTTGGCGTTTTGAGCACCACAACACCGAGGGACATATAGTCCCATTATATTGGAGAGAAGGCACCATAGAAAATTTGAATTGCCTTGTTTACTACTTAACCAGCTAATATACTGTATTGTGGTATCGTTTTAACATCTTGAGGGAAGTGTAAGTAAAGGAGACGACAGCCAGGCTAACTAACAATGCACAATGGTAAATGGTAAATGGTCTTGTATAACACTTTTCTAGTTTTCCAACCAAACAAGAAGATAGCCACATTATCCAAAATATACGTCATGTCGCTGTATTTGGCATATAGTGGTAAATGAGGCAGGCGAGGTCAAAGAGTGCAATCATTGTTTTGTTAAATTGTACACAATGGCCACACAGTTGAGACTCAGAACAATTATTGGATCACTGTGAATGTGTGGCAATTCAGCACGGACCAAAATCCCGAGTGGCTTTTTTTATCCTGTGCTTTCAAAAGAAGGGACGTTACGATTTAGAGCTTGTGAAATGTTCAGAAAGGATTTCAAGGCCTGTGGTTATTAATCAGTATTTGTAAACCCGAGCTTTTAAGATTTTTATCTTATTCAAAACCTTCGAAAAACAGCTTTTGTGAGTCCTTGTGACAAAGATGCATACAAAGAGGGACGTTTAACAGTCGGAAAAGTGTGAGACCTTTCACAATGTTCATGTTTATGTGGTGTCCCACACTGTTTATGAAACGTTTTAGTTTGAATTTTGTCCCTGCTTTCAGCGGTTGAAAACAAAGTATGTCGCACAGTTTTCTGCTTTGAATTTCATGTTTACGAAAACAGTTCATTTTTGCATTCTACCTCTTTGCATGAATTCCTCATGCCGTTTTTGATGATGTGTTGCCCCTGCCCTCCTGCAGGTTTACAGTCAGGTAGCAGCCTGAAGCCTCAGGTGAACAGTTAACATTGACAGAGATGACTAGGTTGGTAAAGTCACCGTGTCTGTGCATGCAGGAAACATCTGGGTGTATCAGTGCAGCTGTGTAACATTTCCCTCTTCCCTCCTTCAGGTTGGCAGGGACAGTCGGGTAGCAGACAGGCATTTGATTCATCAAAGCTCAGCAGCAAAGCAAAAGGGAGAGCAGCTGTATCACAACCCTGCACGCTGCAGCCCGGCCTGCAGAAATCATGAAAACAGTTAATTTATCGTTGCTATTCAAGGTAACACTAGTGTTAAGTGGCAACATATTTACAACAATGGGCTGTTTGAAATATGTCACACCTTTTTTCAGCAGTAGATTCAAGGCAGTTGAACATAGAGCAGAACTAAGCTCTGTTAGCCAACCCACTGTGGGTCCATTCAGTTAAATTCAACAGAGCTTGGATTTTGCATTTACTGTAACTTCTGACTGTCACACCTGACAATAAACCACACTCAGCAGCATTACTTGCTGGTAATGTATCACTCACTCTTTGCCCCCCAGAATTTGGGATTTGATTCATGAACAGAATGATTATAGTCACATAATGGTGTGTGTACAAAACATACTGCAATTCTTTCATATCTATGAGATGAAAATACACTAGCCAATGATTCAGACTGTTTTGATGCCCTCTTTTTCATAATATACTATTAACAATTCTGTCCTTATATAAGAGTATTAGAGCTGAAACAATTAGTTTATTTACATTTTAATAATTGATTATTTAAGCATAAAGCATTTCCAGTTCCAGCTTCTCAAATGTGACGATATGCAAACTTCAAAACTAAATGGTAAATGGAAGTGTCTTTGTATGACTTTTCTAGTCTTCCAACCACTCAAAGCACTTTAACATTACATGTCATCATTCACCCATTCACACCCATTCATACACTGATGACAGGGCTACCATGCAAGGTGCCACCTGGCCATCAGGACTATCTAACATTCATACACCGATGGCACAGCCTACGGGAGCATCGAACCGCCGATCTGATTGAGGGACGACCCACTGTATTTTCTGAGCCACAGTTCCTCCAATAAAAATGCTAACATGCTGATGCTAAGCAGGTGTAATGTTTGTCATGTTCGCCATCTTAGTTTAGCATGTTAGCATGCTAACAATTTCTTACATAGCATCCGTTTTGCAGGTATTTGTTCATGAACTAATTATGAACTATGAACTAATTAAGTAATATGTTTACATGATGATGACGCTAGATGAAAAGTCAGGGGATCCCAGACGTTTTTAGGCTTCATCCTCTGGAATCATGAATGTCTGTGCAAAACTGTACGCCAATCCATCGGGTAGTTGTTGAGATCTTTCACAGGATGAGTGAAAATTGAGCACCATGAACGTCTGCACAGAATTCCACGGCAATGCATCCAATAGTTGAGAGATATTTAAGAAAAAATAAGAAAGTCTTTCAGCCGGTTTGTTACCGTTTTTTCAACAATAGTGCCGTTGTAGGGGACGACCGAATTCACGGGGGCCCTTTAAGGAAAGGGGCGTAACCCTGGTGACAGAGGGGGTTAAAGGGTGACAGGAAGTGAATGTGTTTGATGTTTTGTATGGATGGAAATAAACGGCCACAAGGTGCAGCCAAAGGGAATACTTGACTCCTTGTTTGTTTCCACACACCTACATTGGTGACCCTGACCAATGTAGGTGTGTGGAAACAAACAAGGAGTCGAGTCACCAGGGTTACGCCCCTTTCCTTAAAGGGGCACCGTGAATTCGGTCGTCCCCTACACCGTCACACAAACGGTTACAGAGCCTGTGAGTGACTATTGTTTAAATGACAGAGTACTGTATTCTTATTTTTTTTACTGCCCTACTGTGGCTGTTTCAAACTGATTCCACATCAGTGTGTCCCAGAGCAGGGACACCCACCCCTGCCCCCTCCACTCCTCTCTCCTCATCCAGCAAGCATTTACTGGTGACCAAAGAGCTTTAGCTTTGGCCTCAGAGAACAGCAGAACAGGATATGAGTGTGGTTCTTTACAGGAACCAGGTGCATCCTTGTTTCAGTGTTGTGTTATTTTGCTCTGGATGAATGCTGTGATCAATATCATTCCCTTCCAGTTAATTTACCAAGGCCCAGTAGAGGTCCATTCTATTTACATCTTACACCTGCATATATATATGAATATCATCTGTTTCACCTACAGCCTTAAGCCGCACACGCATGATCAGCGGTAAAACCGTGTTGCGCTGGTTGTGTCATTTGTTTTCCAAAGGGAAGAGCAGAAGCGCCCAACTCAAGTGCAACCCTTGGCGTGGCGTCAAACGTCTTTCAACTTTGACCCATCAGTCTACGGTAAATATGGAGGAGATCATTTTTGTGCCGGTCTACCTAGAGTTTTACGATCCGTCCCACTGTCAATATTTTGATATTATTAATATTATAGCTTTTTCTGGGGATTTCAACCATAGGCTATATATGTATATGAAGTGGACGTAGTCACCTGATGTCAACCATTGTTTGTGGACTGCCGCTTTGAAGCCTTGAGTTCGGCATTTGTGCTGTCGCTATCTGGGTTTTTGGCCGTGGCATTTTGCAGCAAGAGTGACACGAAATGGTGGAGCTAAGTACAACCGCATGCTGAATAAGTCACTGTGAAAGAGTTAAAGTTGTCAGACAACTCCCAGACTGGACAACACTGTGGTAGAGACCTGTCAATCACAAAGTTGGCCCTCCCTAAAGCATATCCCGCTTTATGGCTTATTTGACTCTAAATGGACCATAAGTTACTGAATGAACATCATGCTGTATTGAAGAAGACTTGACACTAGAGATTGAGACCATAAACTCATGTTTACAATGTTTACTGAGGTAATAAATCAAGAGAGAAGTAGAGTCATTTTCTATAGACTTCTATACAACCAGAGGAGTCGCCCCCTGGTGGACAATTAGAAGAAATGCAAGTTTAAGGCACTGAACCCCAACATGCTTGTGAAAGTGTTGCTGTCAGCATATAGATGTGAAGAAACATGTGTGGAAAGGCTATATAAGTGCAAGTCCATTTACTTTATTTAGGTCTTGTTCACCATTGAGTGCGATTAAAATAGTACGTGAGATCGACATTGTTCCAGATCTTTGTGGTGAAGAGTTAGACAGGGCTTACCGGTCGGTCTACATTCCAACCCTCACCAATGGTCATGAGCTTTGGGTAGTGACCAAATGAATGATTGTGAATTCAAGCAGATGAAATGAGCCTCCTCCGTATGTGTGTTCGGGCTCAGCTTTAGGTTCTGTGCATCTTCCTTTGGAGGTTTTCCAGAGACCTCCACGAGAACATGCTGAAGAGATTATATACCTCATCTGGCTTGGGGAACACCCTTGGATCCTGGAAAACGGTCCTGGGTATGGACGTCTGAATTACCTTGCTTAGCCTGGCCTCAGATAAGCAGCAAATGGATGGATGGAGTCACAAACAGAAGCACCCACAGGATACTACTACAAGCGCGGTATAGTTATACATTGAATGTGTTGTAATTCTGTTATGCTGTTCATTCTGTACACATGACATCTATTGCACTTCTGTCAGTCATGGGAGAGGGATCCCTCCTCTGTTGCTCTCTGTTTTTCCTGTTCCGATGTGAGGGTTCTGGGACAGAGGATGTCACATGTGCACAGATTGTAAAGCCCTCTGAGGCTAATTTGTAATTTGTGATTTTGGGCTATACAAAAATTAATTTAATTGAATTGAATTGAATAATTAGCAGTGTCAAATAGTGCTGACCCATCCTGATCTCTCTTGGATCTCTCTCTACTCATACATTTTACAAGGGAGATTGTGGTTTACAAGATAAGATTTTAACAAAGAGGACTTCAAATGAGTTGACATTGGGTTTAAATTGATTTTCATAAAATGTTTCTTCAGAGCAGTGGTGTAAGTTTATATAATTTATATAATCTACTCCAGTCGAAGTAGCAATACCACACTATAAAAATAATCCATTGCATGTAAAAGCGTTGAAATGGTTACTGTTAAGGAAAGAAATGGAAGTATCAGCAAAATGTACTTTTATAAGATCATCATATGTTTTGTATTTAATATCGTACAGTACAATACCTAGTTGTCAAATAATTTTGGTGGAATATTTCCCTCTGAAATGTAGTCGAGTAAAGTGGCATTGAATTAAAAACTCAAGCAAATACAGGTACTACACACGAGACATAGTATATATCTTGGGTAAAGTAAAGAGTTGGCCCTCCCTAAAGCATTTCCTGCGACCACCACGGCAGTATAGGTACTTTGTGGGGATCATTACATGCTGTTAGTTAAAAACACAGTAATGGTTTGTCAGTTAAATGTTTTAATTCCTTTATTACTTGACACAAACTTCATAATTACAACCTCACACTATCCTGGATCTGTTATTTTTTTATTTTAATATTTTGACAGAAAAGCCAGAACATTTTAGTACAAGCACAGTAAAGTAAGTAAAGTTATGTTCAGTATTTGGAGTTTTTAAGTCAGGTGAATAGTGGTATCATTACACTACATGTTCACATAATTCAGCATAAACGTTTCCTTTGTTCAAGTAACCATTAAAATCCACAAACTGAATTTGCATAATAGGTCATTTCAGCTGAATAACCTCTGCACAGAGACATTCAGCCTACGTCACGCAGCGTCACTGTAACCACTTTTGTATTGATGAATGTTGCCTAACTTTATTGAGTTTGACACAGCAGCCTACTGTGTGATTTTGGAGAGCAGCAACGGTGCTCCCACCCACCGACCCACCACCCTGCCCTTATCTCGGAGCCCCCTCCCCGTCCAGCCCACTCGCCAGCCAGCAAGAGCCTCTGGCCACGTCTCAAAACACCGCTTCGTCTCAAAACACCGCTTCGTACACAACCGGACGGTGCAAGTAGCCGAGCAGCAGCTGCCGGCCAGAGGACAGAGGGGAGCAGAGGACAGTGCTGCGGGGTCTCAGGACGGGACAGCACGGCGCACCGGCTCCGTCGCGAGGCACCACAACCGAAAACAAAGCTAAAGGTAAAATATACTCTGCTAAATGAGAGGTAAAAAAGAAATATATAAACTATCTTCTCCTCTCTTTCCTCTTCGGCCAGGACCGTTTTTTGTCTTGTTTTTTTTGATTCGTGTAAATTAGCTAGTTCCGTCCATGGGACCCCTGGGAAGAAGCTAGCAGAACGCACTTTTCTTTAATAACAAATCATTAATAAATTCGACCTTTTCGTCCTGACAAATTAAGTCACGCGCGGCAAACAACCGTTCGTTGGTGACTAAACGTATGCAGAAACGTCTACTTGAACCAAACTCAGGATTTATTAAAAACGCACGGAGGGGGCTCCATAACACCCCATTAATCCCACTCGGTCCGGGTCTGTACAGCTAGCTCCCAGCGGATCTATCATTCCACCCGGGGGCCACACGGCAAGAGACGTGAAAATGACTGGTTGATTCAGTAAATGTAAATGGTACTCCTTTGCCGCAGACCTCCCTGAATCACCTTCAAGTACTGTTCGTAGGGCGTGGTGGGAGTTTGACGCTCAGAGATTTGTCATGGAGGTTGAAGTGAGTTAATAGCCTATATGGTGGATTTAAGTATCACAGTAATTACAACCAACAATGCGTTAAAAAACACCCAGCCCTACTTTTTGAATGAACAGCCACACCAATGTGAGGTGTTTGCATATTGTTTAACACATCTAATTGAAGGCAGCCCTGCAATAAAAAAAGGAGTTGACAAAGCAGACAGCTGTTTGAGGTTGTTGTTGAAGAAGACTGCTCAGCTCTGAAGTTTATTTATCCTCTGAACACAAAGCTCTTCCCACCAATACTCGTGGCTGTTCCGTGCAGCTGCGTGACACCGTAGAACAACCCCGAGGAGCTTTTGGGTCATTCAGACAGCTGGGCCCAACAAGCAGCTTTATGCAGAATGTTTTTGTGTTCTCAGATGTAAGCAGGACAACAAAAGGCTTGCAGCAGTGTGTGTGTGTGTGTGTGTGTGGGGGGGGGGGGGGGGGGCCTTTTAGAAATGCAACACTGTATGCTTTTTTGCAGGGCAATTTTTATGAGCCTGCCATTTGTACCGTTACATAATATTTCACCCGCAGAATGAATGTGTTTGCCCAATTTCTATTTGAAATCCTGTGGAAGATGGAGACAGCCATTGTCTTACCTATGACAGGCATGGAATCCTCACATCTAACCGCACCCAGTGGGGGCACCCCAACCAACCAGCGAGTGTTGCTGCATCAAAAGGCTTGATACAGATGTGGTCAGGGTTCTGTTGATACCATCTCGGGTTCAGCACGTCTGAGGCGGAGCACTCGTCCCCCTCAACTTGTCAAAAAAGGCCACAAGCTCATACTTTATCATAATGGACAGTAGATAAATGGTTATCAGACTTGCCGTTCCCCCCGGGCGACAACCTCCGGTTCTGAAAAGTGATGCTAATGCGGAAGTGCCTTAAACTTGCATTCTCTTTAATGGCCAGCAGGGGGAACTCCTGGTTGCAAAAAGAAGTCTGGTTGTATAGAAGTCTATGAGAAAATGACTCTATTCTCACTTGATTTATTACCTCAGTAAACATTGTAAACATGAGTTTATGGTCTCAATCTCTAGTTTCAAGTCTTCTTCACGACAGCATGATGTTCATTTCGTAAACGATGGTCCATTTAGAGTCAAATAGACCAGAAAGCGGACTTGGAACCAGATCCAGTATTGTTTTTCCTTAGGAATCTGTCCCGAATGCAATCTGTCACAAACATGGGCAGGTGCCCAAATGTATGTTTTGCAGAAATTGAAAATGACAGCAACTGTTGGGCTGGGTGGCACTAACGAGGATGTATTTAATCTAAGATCAATTCTAATCAGAGTTTAGAAATTAAATAGAAATTATGCAAAGCGCTGTTGCACAATTAAAAAGTAATCACTGTTTAGTAAATCCAAGTTCAACCCAAAATCAAATAGAGTTTTATCAATATGGAGAAGCTTGCCACCTGTTGGGAACTAGTTATTAGGCTATAAAAGATGGGGACTGAAACTGCCATCAGCTCAGTATTCCTTAACAAAATGTTTTATTGTTAACCAGCTAGCTGGCTAAAAAGTTAGTGAGTAGAGAAGTTTTAATTTCTCCTCCTTTGAGAAAGAGTTGTTGGCAGAATGAGAGGGTAGGATAGAAATTGTGGGTTTTTTTCATATCAGTAGTTCTCCTCCACGCTTGCCACACGGGAGACGTTGGTTGCAATCTGCAACCTCTTGGCTAGGTGCCGTTATATAATACGCACTAGACATTAGACAGCTCCCTTGCTAAACTGGTATCTTGAGAGAAAATGTAGCCGCGGCGTCTTCAAACACATTGTTCGAGTCTGTCACTGAACTCGGATCTGTTTCCGTGCCATGACAGGAAAGGGCTTATTTCCCAACAGCACCCATTCCCTCTGCTACCCTCACTGACTTTAGTTACTGATTAATTGGGGATAGAAATTATCGCAGGCATGACGATTTCAGTTGATAGACACCAGAAACACTGGTACGAATGCTCAAACCCTTACGGTTTGAAAAGACTCAACTAGGACACCGTCTCTGTTCGCGATGATGGGAAGTTGTCCCTGTTGGACAGACTGTTGAACAATCCAAGGTGGTCTAGATTTCAAGGACATAGGTCCTAGGTAGTTGAAACTCCTTATTACCTGCATCCAGTCCTTGTGGATCGCTGCCGCACCCACTGAGCGGAATTAGTATGTGGTAACTCATGAGCAACCGGAGCACAGGAGCTTTAGAGGCCTGTTTTTGTGAGTTCTTTTGATGTGGAAATGTTGCAACATCAGTCAATCTAAAGTAAAGGAATTAGAAAATCATTAGTAAATCAAGATGTATTGATGACATAACATGCTGTAAAGTTAAATGACACATATTATATGCTTGAATAGCCAATAAATGTAGGGAATGTACAAGGGTGAATCAGAAATTGCGTGAAGTTGCCAATGTATGATGTGTTTGGAGATGAGATAAGATAAAACCTTTATGATTAGCTTACTATTACAACAATGTGTTTTTTTTAAGGAAATACCTGAATGGAAACTGGACATGTACATGTGCTGTGACTAGTACCAGCAACTGAGGAGACTGAATGAGAGAGAGAGAGAGAGAGAGAGAGAGAGAGAGAGAGATGGATCTGTCTGGTGTTTACCTTCGTATCCGGAGGGTCTGGAGGGGAGGAGCTCATGTCAGGGCTTGTTCAATGAGCACAACAGATTATGGTACGCTTACATGGATCATCTCAGACAGCAGGGATATTGATCTCCCTCTGGGAACACCGAAGGACAGCCCCACACTCTGTTTCTTCTGTTTGCTCTCGTTTCTTTTCACTGAGGCTCGGGGAGAGACCACTGAGGAGACGTGGTGGGTGTCCCTGCCTTTAATCGAACCCTAAAAAGATGTATCCTCCCGTGATGGACTTGATGCTTTTTCAGAGGATTTTCCTTTCTGAAATTCTTTGGAGAAACACTTCCGTATGGACATCTGTCTTTTTTGTATTATCACCTGGCACCAGAGTTTTATGTTTCCATAAAACTAAATTGGTGAATAAAAATTCACCAGAATTCAGGAAAAGAGGTGTTTGAGGCACTACATTTCCTGCGCGCCGGACCCACAGACCCCCCCGCTTTATATATTTCCCCCCCACCCGGGTCCCCAGCTGGCTACTAACTTCCCCCAGCTGGACATTGTGTGCACAAGTGGAAACCCCTGACTCAGTTGCGTCTACACAGGCTCTTCTGCTCCCCACATGTGACTCTGTGCTTTATGTTCCCTTAAGTTCTCTGTCTCTTTCTTTTCAGCTCACCTACGTGTTCGTTACCGGGAGATACATTTGAAAGATAAATTTCATCACATCATAAACTGCAGAGGTAATAACCCCATCTCACGCCAGTACTTTGAGTTATGCTTTAGAGCATGTAGACTCTACAATTGTAGTGCAATAAAATTAATTTAACGTCCAGTTTTATAGGATGGGTGTGAACCAATACACAGAGGTAAACAAAGATATTTGTTTTCCGACAATCAGACATCTAGAATATGAAGTATTTTATCCAAAACCCAAAAAGAAATGATTGCTTATAACTTAGTCCTCACAATCTAAAGGTTTTTACTTTATATTTCCACGAAGAACAGAGCTTCAAAAAAAACCATTTCTGCTAAGTTATTTTTGAAAGTAGCACAAAAAAAAGAAAAACAAACCTGAAACTAATCGTGAAAATATTCTTATATGTCTACCAAAATCATTTAAAAGCAGTTAAGATTTCCAATAAAGCTCTTTTACAAAATCGTTTTAGCGCCACCAAGTCATTAGTGTGGTCCTGCGTGGGTAAGATTATTGTTTTTATTGGTGTTTGAATATCGTTTAGTGGCTGAAAATAAAATCAATTTAGTTTTGTCAGAAAACATGAACCAGACATTTGTCTGGTTCAGTAAAAATGTATTTACTTTTGAAGGGGTTTCATAAACCAAAACGTTTTATAATTGATCAGCTCACAAAGGAGGATGAGCTCCCTTGAATGATAGTAAAACATCAAAATTAGTTAAAAATAATAATATTGGTTTTCTAACATTTAACAACAGACAGACTTTATAGAGAAGGTACATAAAAATGAACTATAGATCGCTGGATGTGTTCCTCACATATCTCCAGAACCGCTCATCTGGTCTACTTCACAATTGGGGTCTCGGATTTTTTTCATAATCCTTTTTTTCGGATGAAAGTGGCATAATTATTCATTATATACGATATTATACCAACGGTAAGTGTTGCTTAGTGGTGACTTTCAAGGAAAATTATGCTTTGTGGAAAAACATGTTTCCTATTCAACATATCAATTTAGCTCTCTCTCTCTCTCTCTCTCTCTCTCCCTCTCTCTCTCTCTCTCTCTCTCTCTCTCTCTCTCTCTCTCTCTCTCTCTCTCTCTGTCTCTCTCTCTCTCTCTCTCTCTCTCTGTCTCTCTCTCTCTCTCTCTCTCTCTCTATCCTCAGCTCCACCAAGCACGGAAAAGAAAAAAATCCACATCGAGCACCAGAGACCGGCAGTGATCCTCAGACATCATGCTCCGCTGCAGAGTGAACCTCAGCACAATGATTTTCCTGGTGATCCTGCAGGGAGCAGCAGTGGTTCTGTTCTGCGGCTGGTACGTCCAGCTTAGTCCCTGCGGTTCCGCCCCCTCCAACGGCAAAGTTCACGTTCTGCTACTGTCATCGTGGCGATCAGGCTCGTCCTTCATAGGTCAAGTGTTCAGCCAGCACCCATCTGTCTTCTATCTTATGGAGCCAGCGTGGCATGTGTGGACCAAACTTCCGAAACCCGGTGCGCGGGTTCTTCGAATGGCTGTGAGGGATCTGTTACGAAGTGTATTCCAGTGTGACTTTTCTGTGATGGAGGCCTACCTGCCAGAGAACCACAATGTGTCCTCCTTGTTTATGTGGAGTCATAGTAGAGCACTGTGCTCGCCGCCGGCCTGTCCTCTCACGCCACGTGGCCAGTTCAGCAACCAGACTCGGTGCTCCAAGACATGTGGTGCTAGTGGCCTGCAGGGGGTGGAGGAGGCTTGTGGCACCTACAGTCACGTGGTACTGAAAGAAGTGAGATTCTTTGAGCTGGAATCCCTCTACCCGCTCTTGCAGGACCCAAGCCTAGATCTCCGCATTATCCACCTGGTCCGAGACCCCCGGGCTGTGGTGCGGTCTAGAGAGGAGTCAGCCAAAGCCTTCATGAGTGATAGCGCCATCGTCTTGGAGCAGAGAAGCATCCCAGCAGCCGAGGTGCAGTATCAAGTCATGCAGGAGATCTGCCGTAGCCACGTCCGCATTAATGAGAGGGCCATCCTGAAGCCCCCTCCATTTCTAAAAGGGCGCTACAAAATGGTCCGCTATGAGGACGTGGCACGCAACCCACTTGAGGAGATAACTGGCCTGTATGAGTTTGTAGGTCTGGAGGCGACCAGCCAGTTGGAGGAATGGATCTACAGGGTGACTCACGGAAAAGGCAAAGGCTCCAGGAAAGAGGCCTTCGATATCACCTCGCGGAACGCCGCCGATGTCTCCCAGGCTTGGCGTACCACGCTGCCACACAACAAGGTCAAACGTATCCAGGAGGTGTGTAAAGGGGCCATGTCATTGCTCGGATACAGGACAGTTAACAGTGAGAAAGAACAGAAGAGACTTGACATAGATCTACTGGTGCCACAGGAACCGTACCAGTTCAGCTGGTTGCCAGATAAAACAGAGCATCCTAGTAATGGTTAAAATTGCATTTGAATGACAAAGACACCAAGAGACTACATTGGACTGACTTCATAGGGTTTATTGGCTGTATACGTTTGTAATGAGTGATACCGCAGAATGAGTCATCACCTTGCATGCTGTCTGAGGTTAAAGCATTGATTTGTGACGAATACACACTTCACACACTGGAGTGAGAGGATTAAACACCAGAATTGTTGACAATAGATTTCGTACAGAGGGCTGGAGAATACTGTATCACATATATTTGGAACTAAAATGGAAAACACATAACCTGATCCACTACGATTTACCCTTATTGCCTGAAGACTGGCTCATGTGTAAAAGAACAATTTTGCAGCAATTATACAACTTGGATTGGCTGCACAACCTAAAACTTCAAAAGATTTTACAATTTGGGTGAGTTTGCTTGACAATGTATTCGTGAAACTGCCGCAATCTTAATTCAGTTGGAAAATTCGGATGGGGGAGGACTCTCCTGTTTGGGGACCTCAGATTTGTGTCTCTGCTCTTTGCAGATGATGTGGCTCTGTTGGCTCCGTCAGACCGTGACCTTGAGCATGCACCGGGCGGCGTGCAGTCGAGATGAAAGTCAGTACCTCCAAGTCTGAAGTAGGGCTGGGCGATATGGCCTAAAAAAAAAATCTCCGATTTTTTTACAAAAAATCCGATTCACGATTTAAATCGATTTTTTCACCCCAAAATTTTTGCAGATGACAGAAGCTGTTGAAAACAATTTTTTATTTTATTTTGTGATGATTTTCCCAAGTAGGTTGATAAAAATAAAGTGCAAACAAAACCTGAACATTGTAGAAAGGTGCCTGTAGTATACAAAAAGTATTTGGTCACTCTTTTGTTTCCCTGAATCATTTAAATATAAAATTAAATTAAACATAACATTAAATGGCATTAAATAGTAGCCTTCCATTGTAAACAACTGTGCAAATGTAACTTTTTACAGTAAGCTTTTCTAACTGAATACACTGATACAAACACAGCATGAAATAAAATGTATGCGACCCTTTAACATTCACATTTTCAAAAGTGCAACATCTGATCTAACATCAACATAACATATTTTGCACAGTAAATAAGTGCATGTAAACAAAATCAAGTGCATTCACAACATAACCAACAGTATTAAACAGTAGTGCATGTTTTTTCTAAATATTTTGTGCCAGGAAGACAAGCCTTATCTACTACCTCTGGCTTCAGGCATGCACGGTGGCATGTAACAATGCCCCCCCACACACTGAAAAGCCTCTCAGAGGGGGCACTTGTAGCTGGCACAGAGAGGTATTTCTTTGCTAAAGTACTTAGCCTTGGAAAGTTAAGTTGGTGACGCTTCCACCAGTCAAGTGGATCGGTGTCTGGGTCAACCTGCTGGACCACAGGTCAGTTGTTGCGGAGTAGAATGACATCCCCTCCAGCTCCGCAGAGATCCTTTGGCGTGTACTATTGTACAGCCGAGGCAAGGCAACGTCAGAAAAATGTTTACGGCTTGGTAGCACGTATCTGGGGTCCAAAGCTTTGAGAAGGTGAATAAACCCCGGCTTTTCCACGGTGTATATGGGCACCATATCTTTTGCGATATACATCGCGACTGCATCCGTGATGGCTTTCCACCGGGCACTCTTCTTCTCATGCGGAGTACAGTTGGTGAATGTCTCCAAAATGCTGGGTTGTTGTTGTGAGGTGGCGGCGGCGTCGCTTGTGCTCCCGCGGTCCTGCTCCCTCCTCAGGGCAACAACACTTCTCCCACTCGGCAGCATGCCTCTGTTTGAGGTGCTGCATTAAATTTGTTGTGCTGCTTGATTTTGTAGCAATAGCTTTTAGACAGACCTTACATCGTGGTGCTGTTTGTTCTGTGTCAGATGACACGAACCCGAACCATTTCCAGACCACCGAAGACACATTCTTCCCTCTCTTAAGAACGAGAGCTTCACTGCTGGCCGCCATTGTTTTCGTTTGTAAACAATGCGCGCGCACTCTACTACGGGAACCCAACGGGGGGAGGGGTGGGGGCGATTTTCTCGATTTTCAATAAAACACATCGCCTTAAAGCACACATTCGAATTAATCGATTAAATCGATTTATCGCCCAGCCCTAGTCTGAAGCCATGGTCTCTGCCGGAAAAGGGTAGATTGGCCCTCCAGGTTGGCATTGGGTCACTGCCCCAAGCCTGGGAGTTCAAGTATCTCGGGGTCTTGTTCACGAGTGAGGGTAAAATGCAGCGGGCGATGGAAAGGCTGTTCGGTGCGGCGTCAGCAGTGATGTGGGCGCTGTACCGTTGTGGTGAAGAGTAAGCTGAGCCGGAAGGCAAAGCTCTCGATTTACCAGTCCATCTACGTTTCGACCCTCACCTATGGTCATGAGCTTTGGGTAGTGACCAAAAGAATGAGATCACGGATAGCAGAGCCTAAATGAGCTTCCTTTGAGGGTGGCTGTACTCAGACATCCGGAGGGAGCTCTGAGTAGAGCCGCTGCTCCTTTGCATTGAAAGGGGTCAGCGGAAGTGGGTCGGGCTTATGATCAGGATGCCTACTGGACCCTTTCGAGGTTTTCTGGGCACGTCCAACTGATAAGACGCGGGGGTAGATCCAGAACACGCTGGAGGGACCATACATCAGGGTTCACCAGGAAGAGCTGAAAATGTTGCTGGGGAGAGGGACTGCTGCCCCCACATCCTGGCCCCAGATAAGCAGAAAAGATAATGGATGGCGAGATGGACATAAGGAAGTTGACAGATAATAAATAACATGATCAGGACAAACACAAAGAGGCTGTATTTTTTTTATTCTAAACCAGCACTCTTTAGTAGCTTTCCACTTTGTGTGCAGTTTGTGAACCGTGTGGGCTCATTGGAGTGCGGTGTTCCCTGCTCAAAGTGAATCTGGGCCTGGGTTTTTTGCACAGTCAGAGCATATTCAGCAGTGATGTGACACAAAGGAGAGTGCTGAACAAGTCCTGATACTCTGTGGAGCTGCTGCCATCAGTCAGTGTGTGCACGTTTGAATCCACATTGTTTGAAGCTGGGCGTCATGCCAGCGTCCCCTGAAGGCCCGGTCTGTACCACCAGGACACTGTTGATCACCAGGAGACTGTTGATCACCAGGAGACTGTTGATCACCAGGAGGCTGTTGATCACCAGGAGGCTGTTGATCACCAGGAGACTGTTGATCACCAGGAGACTGTTGATCACCGATGACGCTCCCACGGAGGAGAAGAGGCCACTGACTGTTTGCTAAGGTTATGGATCGACATCTGTCAGGAAGCACACTTTAAGTTAGCTGTTAGCCCGTTGCTTATTTTGATGTCCTGAATTTGAATCAGCAAAGCCACACTTGCACCAAGCAAGTACACTCTATTTTCAAAGTGGGTCCACAACTGTGGAGGTACTTCATTTTCTACCCAGATTTATTCTCAGGTGTCTGTTTGGTCACCGTTTAAGCAATCCCACTGGAACTTATGGTCAACACCAATGGTTGAACTTCCTTCCCAATACACACAAGGGACGTCTAGTTCCTGTTATTTGAATGTTTGGACAAACTCAAATATTTACTTGATACTGCCACTTGAAACTCCTCAAGGGTAACGCTGCCCGGTCCAGCTGACAGTGGTGTAGCTTACTCATACATGACTGTGGACAACATTGTTCTTTTTTTATTGTTTGATTGACGATTACACTGATGCAATACATACCAGTGTTTTGAGGAGAGTACCTTTGACAATTTCTTTAGTTTTCAGACCCGCAGCTTACCAACCTTGTTTTGTGCAGGCAGCTGTAAAAAAAAGAAAAGCTTTCACAGCTGGACCCACAGAGCAGTGAGCATTAAGAAAAGAAAACATGACTTCACCAAAGGCAACATGTAGAAAGTGACTCGAGTGATTTTTCAAGGGATGAGTCACATCACGAGGGCTCCAAAGTAGCAGCTCATCACAAAATACTAGAATCATGAACCTTTTCTTTTCATGCAAATAATTTGCATCATGTATTTTTCGATTGTTTTTGTCATGACTTCTTTCACACAGTTTGTAAATATTATGTGGCGAAAGAGGGACGCATTTTTTTGTGGAAAAAGGTTGATTTCCCTGAGCTTTAGCAATGTGAATAAAGTCATCGACCAATCACGTTTTGCGGAACAGGTTGATCTGCGCTTATTTATAAAAAACACAACACAGATGACCTGTAGTTGGAACCAAGAAGGCAAGCTTTATTGCTCCTTTCAACCTTGACAAAGGCAGTGCGGACAAGATCGCCCCTTTCCAATTCTTACCTTTCACAATAACAGCTCTAAACATATGATATCCGCAGGTAATTACACACTATATTCAATAAGAAATGCTTACAGGTACCTGTTAAAGTTAAGGGAAACAAAATACAGTACGTTGCTGTGTTGCCAGGGTCAGTAAGAGTTTGTATCGCCGAAGACGAGAGTCTGTTTCTTCACTCTGATTGTCTGCCTGAGACGTATGGAACATATAGAACACATGGAACAAAGTGCTGGCTTAGTACACTGTTCTCTCAGTGTGTGTGTGTGTGTGTGTGTGTGTGCGTGTGTGTGTGTGTGTGTGTGTGCAGAAATGTTTATGTATTTCCCAGCGGACAGAGTGTTATATAGCGTTCTGGCCTGCCGAGTATCCCACCCTTTGCATTAACAAATACATGCTGAGTGTTAAAAGGAGAGTGCTGAACAGAACACACTCTACTAACAGTGTTTAACGGCAGTGTTTTGGGGTATTGTTGGATGTGAATCATTATCGGGAGATTTTCCTTTTTACAGCCATTTTACTCACTGAAAGAGTGACGAAAGAGCTCGGATGAATGTAACTTCTGCACAGTGATGCTTCAACCTTCAAACAAACGGGATCAGCAGTTAAAATGTGCAGATAAACTGACCAACATGATGTTTTTCCTCTGTGGATTGAATCAAATGTTTTGGAAAAAAAGTTGCCACTGATTTCACGAAGTGCCTGAACAGTTAACATGTTGTCCCTGTGTAATGTGAAACGTATGAAACTGTTTACAGTGTGTGTGTGTGTGTGTGTTCGACCCTTTATCTTGTGTTTTGGTTTTGTGTGAAGAGTCAGTTGACAGTGTCGGTGCCTTTCTGAGGGGTTTGGTGTTCGTATTTATAATTATGAAACTTTATGGTACGAATGACCGCAATAAATATTTACAATGGCTGTTTCCATTCTGTGGCCTTTCACTGGAACCTGGCTTCACAATGTTCGTGAGAAGATGACAGCAGCACATACCTTACGTTTGGGCGCCATCTGTTGGCTGAGTCTAGTTGAATCATGTGAAATAGGATTAAAACATCTCTGTACTGATAAGAAAGATCGAACAAAAAATAGTTTTGAGTCAATCACTTTTACTCACTACACTCATCACAATGTTCACTGTGATGGTTCCTGAGGTTTCTTTCACAGAAAGCCACGACACACCAAAACATAATTCAAGTAGAATTATACATTTATGACCATCCTACAACAGCGTTGGCATAGCCTGTAATTAGTCGATGTATGTTCTTACGTATACTTATATATAACACGTTTTGTAGATGCATACATCAATGTTTACAAAGGCACTATGCTCTATACGCCTTATATAAATATTTAACTGAGCTTCAAAACTTTTGGTTTCACAACTTTTGGCTTCAAAACTTTTAGTTTCAAAACTTTTAGTTTCAAAACCTTTAGTTTCAAAACGTTTGGATTCAAAACCAAAGCTTTTATTTTTTTAACAAATAAATTATTCTCAGTTTATATATTTGCTTTTAAAACTTTTTTTTTTGCTTTTGAAACTTTTTTTTTTGCTTTTAAAACTTTTATTTTTGCTTTTGAAACTTTCTTTTGCTTTTGAAACTTTTTTTTGCTTTTGAAAAATAAAGACACAAATCTACCTTCATAAGCAGTGGGCTGACTATGACAGGCGCCCGGGGAGCAGTTAGGGGTTCAGTGTATTGCTCAGGGACACTTCGACACATGACACGTCCCAGCCAAGGATCGAACTGTCGAGTTATAAAGTAAAGTCCCACAGGACACTGTAAAGGGCGTGACTTCATCTCTCTATTAAACTGACAATAAATCACTAAGCTAATTAACAGGTTATTTCTAATATAAAACTAGTCTTTTTCATCAAACTATCCTGACAACAATATGTTTGCTGTGGTAACATTACAGTCAGAGTGTTTTATAACTGTTTGTTAGTTTTACCAGCAGCTAAAGCTGTTCAATTATTATTCTGGCCACTTCATGTGTCAATGTGTAAATCTGTAACAGAAAGTGACCAATAGACATGATTATACACAAGCTTTGTGATCTTGAATTAGACCTTAATGTACAAATAACCTTTGTTCATATAATGCTGATAGTATCGTTCTGTAGTAATCCACTAATATAATGCAGGCCCTATAGGAACATGACTTTATATATTCAGTATACAGAGACATTAGATAATCCATTATTAGTCCACAGTGAGCCCTCACATAGAGCTGAGATGGAGCTGTCATTAGTTGTGGGTGTTCTGTAGTTCTGCTAGTTTTAACCCTTTATTGCTCATACACACAGAAGATAATAATGTGTTTCCTCTCTTAGGCAAAGAGAACATTGCTCAACATCTGTGCTTTGGCTGGTAAGTACGGACATGCTGTAACTGAAATTGACAATAGACCACATAACTTGATGTGTTTAACTGTTAAGTATCTTAAACTAGGGCTGCAACTAACGATTATTTTAATAATCGATTAATTGGGTGATTCTTTTTTAGATTAATCGGATAAAAAAACAAAAGCATTAATTTCCAACCCTTTATTCAAAAACAGAACTGATCTTCAGAAAGTGCACAAACAGGTTGCTTCTTGAACATCCCTGAGCTGTTAAAGTAATAATTAAAAAACAAATGGACTAACACAAAAAACATACATGTGAACAAAAATATGTATATTTTTGTTTAAAGGGACCTGAGCTGTCGGAACAATAAATCATTTATAAAAAATAAAGAAAAATACAAATCAGAAAACTTAACAGGATTTGTTTGAACGTCAGAACTTGTTCTCTACACTACACGCACAAACTGAATCATCACCGTGGTGCTCCCGGGCCATATCATGTCGCTTTTGCATATCTTGCAATGAACACACTTTTTCAATTTATTAAGTGTGAAATGCTCCCACACCTTGGCCGACTTAGGTCGTACTGATTCCTCTGCCTCCGCCATGTTTCAGAACAACGTTACGGGTCCGATGGTCTTTCCTCTGTTGTAAATTGTTTGATCGCATGTTTACTTTTATTGTGAAGAGCATGAAAACGGAAGTGATTTTACTGTGAAGAGACAGGAAGTAGCATGATGCATGCAATGTGCTATGATACGACAACAATGATAACGATAAGTGAAAACCTAACGTATATGTCGGGTGCAAGAGCGCGGTCTGTTCACTGTAACGGTTGTTAAACTGCAGTTTTCAGGAAGTAAAGTGTTCCGTTCAAAACCAGACGTGTCTTGGTCGTCATTAGAAGCTCCACTTCACACAACAACTGCTGTGCTCCGCTCTTTTTTCCCCTTTTGTTTTTGTCAAACATCTCCGCGACTTATTGAGTTGCGTAATAATCGCGCGACACAACGAATCGATAATGAAATTTGATAATCGATAATGAAAACTATTTAAAAAATCGATTATTATCGATTCGTTGTTGCAGCCCTATCTTAGACCTTTTCCTTTTGTTTAGATTGACACCAGATTCATTTATTTTGTGTGATTTATTCTCTCTAAAGCAACTTAAATATATATATTGAAGACTAACATAAGTTCCTGGGAAATTCTAGATCTTGAATGAGACTTTGATAATTAACAAGGAAATAAAATGAGCTGTAATGATGGTTTTCTGAAATTAAACTAAACATTTCACCCTCCCGCTCCTCCTTCTATCCCCCTCCTTTCTGTCTCTGATTGCAGACCATCACTGTGACTCCTTGTAAGTTCACACACATGAATTATGATTTTGCTGTTACTAAACTAATATTACATTGGTTTACATTAAGAATGACTTCCCATCCTAATGTAGTCTCGACAGGAATTACATCCATCCATTACGTACTCAACACTAAATGACCCACCCTGAATAACAGTTTGATCTAGATTCAGTGGCGGCTGGTGGAAAATTCTCTACGTAGGGCCATCCTATCAACTTCAACAAACATCCCAGTATGATTTAATGCAAACAAATTAAAGTATCTAACACGCATTACTACTTTGCAGTTAAAGATTTAACATTTATTCCAACACGAAAAACAGCAGTAAATAACACTTATATAATATAACATGTTCATTTATTGAGATGTCCTATGGACCTTGTTATAGGAGGTAAAGATCAGGAGAAGTAAACATGACGTGTAATTATGAATACTGATGTTAAATTAAGCTATGATGAGTTTTCACTGTTAATTTAACATCTCTATTACATGTTGATGCCTCCATGACCAAGTTAAGCAGATGAGACTGAGGACAGCTATGTAGAAGAAAAGATGTTCACTTTGTCTAATATGTAGCTTGACAGAGTTCTCATGTGTGTCCTGGTGTTCTCATGTTTCCTTACCTCCTCATCCCTCACTCCCTACCCTGGTGTTCTCATGTTTTCTTACCTCCTCATCCCTCACTCCCTACCCTGGTGTTCTCATGTTTCCTTACCTCCTCATCCCTCACTCCCTACCCTGGTGTTCTCATGTTTCCTTACCTCCTCATCCCTCACTCCCTACCCTGGTGTTCTCATGTTTCCTTACCTCCTCATCCCTCACTCCCTACCCTGGTGTTCTCATGTTTCCTTACCTCCTGATCCCTCACTCCCGTAACTGTCCGTGCTGGATCTGTCCCCGTTGTTTTAAAAAGCTAAAAAGCTAAATAATTTATTAGCATGACGTCATCCAGCTAGCCAAAACTGTCTGGTGTACAGCTAGTACAGAAGCTCCGCATGTACTGCTTCCCTTTCCCGCGAGTCTGCTGTCTGATTGTGAGGTCAGGCTGATCTGATATCAGCTCTTTGGCTGCAGAATCTCCTCAAAGTTCTCCTCTCAAACGGGTCTTGGAGGAGGAGTGCTCGCCTGTAGAGACTTCTCCTGACGAGAACGCGCAGCGAGGGGGTCTGATCGTTCTGGCCCACAGCTGAATCTATTTGAGGGCGCTGATTGGCTAAATTGTATGTCACTCATTTATATCTTGAATCAGCAATTGGCTAAACTGCTTCATAGACCCGTCTCTTTTGGGTCAAAACGATCAGGCCCCCCAAGCTGCGCGTTCTCAGAGTGTCGTGCACACAGACAGAGAGCACGAGCAGAGAGCACACAGGCGGAGAGGGCGAGCAGGAAAAGCATATATTTTGCGCAGATATCATATTTTACACACATTACTGGGTACATTCCATCGTTCAAAAACACAAATATTGACAATTTGTATAGTTTATTATTATTATTATTATTTTTTGTGGCTCATGGTGGGGCCAGGCCCCATGGCCATCTATTGACCAGCCGCCACTGTCTAGATTGAAATGAGCTGTGACACACTGGTTTTCTGAGAGGAAAGTAAAGATCATTTCTTTCTCTCTCTCCACTTCTTCTGGCCTCCTCCTTCCCTTCTCTAACTGTAGATCAGAGTTGGTGTCTCCGTGGTAACTTGACACTAAGTTCACATGTGAATCAACACTTTTACTTAAAACACTTAATACTGCAGGTTTTAAACACACTGTAGTGAAGTTGTAGTTAGTGAAAATGTGAGACTTCTAAACAGCTATACCATCATTTCATACCATCATATACATATCATTTCATGACATTTCACATAAATCTGTGCACTATTACCTGTTATACTGTCATGATGTGTTTACATTATGATCATGTGAGCAGACACTTCACTGAACTTTTCGCTTAGGGTAGAAGTTACTTAGTTTGTTATTCAGACTGCTGTCTAATGTGTGTCTTTATTGTGTCTTACAGGTGTCCTGCTGTCTCCCCTCTCCTCTATCATATTGGCTCTCTGTCTTTCCTATACCTTCTATCAACTCTGTCTAAGCATTGGTTCCTCTAGCTTTCCTGTCAATCTACCGCTCTGTCTTTGATATTGGAATTCATTCGTTGTACACTCAAAAAAAGGATTTTGGGAGGCTATGGAGCTAAATCCAGGTCAAAAGTTTCGTTCACTTGAAAAAAAAATGTGAACCTGAAAGTCCAAAAATACAGCAATGTATTCAAAATAAAAATAAGTGAATGAAAAGTTTTTGTTGGGTTGAATATAATTTTGATTCAGTTCTGGAATTTTTTCGAATACATTTTTTTTTCCAGTTTTCACGTTCATATATATTTTGATATTTGAGTTATTATATTTTTCAGTTTCAGATTTTATATTTTCAGATTCAAATCTTTTTTTTTGGGGTTTCAAATCTTTTTATCACGTTCAGGTTTTTTTTTCAGTTCAGGTTTTTTTTTTCAGTTCAGGTCGTTTTTTTCAGTTCAGACTTTTGACCCAGATCTAACGTGGGGGGCGTGGTATCAACTGAGAGGGGCGTGTCATCATGAGTGACAGCATAACAACGAGGGCTGAGGAGTTCCTCAACCACGTTGCCTTCAGGTAACGTGGGCACCGCGAGAATTATGATTCAACACTTTCTATTCACCATATTCACGTGATTGAAAGTTTAAAAAATGACGCTAGTGCCAAAATTCTGTTTAGCAAGCTGTTTTAGCCTCTACTTGGGACGAATCACAGTAAAAGAGCAATAAGCTATGCCATATTGGGCCGTTCAACTACCACACTTAATATCTGACGTTTCGCACTTCCACACACCACTGTGAACGCAGCGTAGTATCCTTGTGATGGCGTCCGCTCCACCTGGACCGCCTGCTGGCGCCAGCGCGCAGGTAAGAAATCGAATTAATTTTTTTATAGATACTAGAAATTATCCTAAATATTATAATGATGATTGTAAGATAGCGTCATACATAAAGGGAGAAGATTTATTTAAGTGGGGATTTCGCCAAAGCTAGAAATTAAGCAACTAGCTTAATTTCATTATGCTGTTAGCTTGTGTTTGTGAATTGTTCCCTCCATACACTGACCAGCTCAAGTCCTTCAATGTGTGTTGTCTTTCGTAACAGAATGTCGACTATAATTCGACAGTGGCTGCAGCTGCACAGAGCCTTATAAATGTTGCTTGGCATCACTGTTTACAGAACTTCGTCGTTCATCAGTGTGGATCCTCACATCGTTATCACTGTGGTTATCTCTATAGTTATATAGTTCTTGGTGTGGACGGACCTTTAGTTTACACAGCATAACCTTTGCAGTCCTCTTTGTTGTTGTATTCTGATACGTAATTTAGGCTATGATAGACGCCTTCCTAGTTGGCTCACTTTGCATACGTTTTAAGTAATAACTTGCATGCTGTTTGTTTGCATGTATTTCTTCCACGTCTGCAGAGGGATCTTGATGTCTTCAGGATGGGTTGGGATAATCATCCTTTAAGGACAGAACAAAATCTGTCCCCACAACGACAATCGGACTCCTCCAGAATCCTGTTAATGCTCCAGACCTGGCAGAGGTAGCAAATGTAAGTTATTTTTAAGCAAACATAGTATTATACATTGATAGTTTTGACCAGTGTTTCTACTTCATAGAATAGCAAAGCTCACACCATTTCCTTGAATGTATTTTAGACACAAGCATTGTGCATAAAACAGCTTTTCAACACTGTAAAGGAAGCCCTCAAAACTTATACCATGAAAAAACATCTTGGTACAACTGAATTTAGTTTACTTTAGATTACACTACCAATTATAATTTGGGGTAAGAAAATTGAATATTGCTTAATAACAGATGTGTCAAAGTTTTTTTCAATCACCAACGTCAATTAATGAAAGAGATAACAGAACAAAAATGTGTTCAAATGCTGATCAGGGCTTGTATCTCTTTGTTCACATTAAAACTAATTAAATGATACTATGTTGATACTTGCATCAGCATAGTATCAGTTATGTTCACATGTTGATCTATTTAAAATCTGCTTACCTTTATAGTTTTACTTTATGTCCTCAGATTTCTATGTGACAAATGTTTAATTAAGAAATCTGCTTTTTTTTCTTGATGAAGGAAATCGAGGATGCAGATCTTGATTTCAACAGTGCCAGTGAGCAAAATGTGACCAGTTCTGGAGTGATTCTTCCACCCATTGCATGTCCCCTATGTGAGGAGGATATGGCACGCCTTAGGGCCGCTATTGATGTTGCTAGACCATCTGAGTCCTACGGCCGAGACATTTATTTAGCTGTATTGAACTGTGTACTAACTCATGTATCATAAATGCAAACGTTGTGTTTCAAGGGTTTTACCCCTTTAACACCAACAAGTATACAATGAATGTGTTTTAAATTTGTATTTGTTGTGACTGGCAACAGTGAAGCCACATGTAAAAAGAAGAATAAATCGTATAAAATCTTTTTTTAATTCCAAACCTTAACATTTTGTTCTCTTTTATAAACAGTCAACACAATTTTTGTGTGTACGGAACTCATTTTTCAAAACAAGTATTTTTAAATATTACAATTAAATACTTTTCTTTTCTCAGAACATGAGAGTATTAAAACAGCAGTTTTTGCTAAACATGAACGGAGGCAAAAAAAAAAAAATGGAGGGTAGAGAGAGACAATTGTCTACACATTGTGAAATTCCTGCCCGAGATGAAAAGCCTCCATCATAACCTTTTTGAACTCGACATATGACCTCATATGTCGTACGGGTAGTGCAATTGTCTTTGTACATGCTGAGACGACAGGGTAACAGATGCTGTGATGCCCAAAGTCTGCACTGCAGTCGTGGTTAAATCTGAGCATCACAGCAAAATCCTTCTTCTCGGATGGGAGAAGTGGGATGTAACCTTGGCCCGTGATCCACTGCAGAAACCTTGCAGGTGTGATGGACCGTGGGCCGTCTTCGTCCTCTTCATGATCTTCAGCTATGAAGCAAAGAGAAGAAAAAAATAAAGTTATGCGACAGTTTAAAATGTAGTTTTCCTTTTTTACTGCAATGCAGGTCTTTAGATTTAAAGAAGTGAAATAAACAGAGGTACTCTCGGTCATGTTGTGGAAATAAAGCTATCTTCCACACTTAGAGCGGATTTAAGAGTACGACGAAAGCTCTCAGAGGCGTTTAGTTATATCAAAAGCAATAGGTTTATTATCAACAGAGTTATTCAGCCCGGCAGTTATACGTGCACGGGTTTCTAAGGCTTTTCTCTCAGTCGAGATCCGCCATAAGAACACACTTGAACATGGCAGCGTGATGATTTATGTAGGGTTCCTCCTATGGAGGCCCATTGGTCAAATCAAAGAAGCAGGCGGAGCGTGTTTGTACACGTAAGCAACCTGGTTGGAGCCTGGACAAATCCGTCCACACTGGCCCGTCCCAGAAGGCGTCGTCATCTGTCAGTGTGAGGTGAGATGTTGTAGAGAGTGGACCTGTGAAAAGTGGAAACTGCTAAGGCGTTGTCTCTTTCCTGTATCTCACTCGTCTATTGTTCTACCTTATCTAAGATGGCGGCCTATTCCTTGTGACGCAGTTAAATCAGTAATCTCCCTCTTGCTTCTCCCTTGCCCTAGGGTGTACTGTGTGTATTGCGTGAGTGGTTATTAAAGCTGCATAAGCTAGTGGCTATTAAAGCTACATATAAGCTATTTTATCAATAAATCCCTCTCTTGACGTCTGAAGGACGTCACTTTCTTTACCTTCCTACCCTGTTCACACGCCTGTGTCTGGCTCTGCCTCACCTGACTCTAACATGCTGGTCTGCTCCTCCCATACTGGGTAGGCTCCATAGGGAGGGGGTGGTGGTGGTTCCTTGGAGAGGGCAGTGGTGATGAGACGGCCAACCAAAGAACGAATACAGGGTATTATACAACATCCACATGACACCAGTATTGCAATGAACACTCCCACTGACACTGCTATTGACAAGATCAGGTTCTTCCATTTTCCAAACATGTTTTCCATCCAATCTCCAAATGGATTGTCTACACCTGATGCTTCCTGCATTTCTTTTGACAGTGCCCTCAGACTATTCAGTGCTTTTGTGACTGAACCGTCCGGCGCAGTGTTGTTGGGGATGACAGTGCAACACAGATCTCCAAACATTGAGCAAACACCCCCTTTTTCAGCTAGCAACATGTCCAAAGCCATTCTGTTCTGCATAGAAATCAAAGAAGTTGGGGCCAGCTGCTCAGCCAGGCCCTCTATTGCATCCCTAGTATGATTAGCCAAGCGAAGAACATTGTAATGCACATAATTAATACGATCAACATTTTTATTTACTGTTATCCATGGAATTATACTTGCGATACTCTCAAAACCTGCTGCAATTTGGTCTACCAATTTGTATTCATTAGGCACTCCTCTGGGCACTCCGATTGCATCTATGTAGGTTGGACCTTTGTCCAGACTGAACTCAGTTCCAGCTGCTCTTTTTGCTAAGATATGTCTGCGTCTGCGTTGGGTCAGGCTTTGTACTTTGTTTTGCTCCTGTAGTATTTTGTCTCCCACTAAGGTAAGTGGCATTCCTAGCCTCACCATAGCACACACTCCCATTGTAGATGCTGGTATGTTAGAGAATAAGCGCAGACCCCCACAGTAGTAGAATAGTCCTCCCCTAGCCCAAGTACCTATCTCTGAGCCTGGTCGTGTCATATTGCACCAGTCTTCCGGCACCCTGCCTAGGTTGGTTTGAGCTCTATCGTTGGTGAAATGGTAACAGACATATCTGGATCCTAGTCCTTTGTAAGCTTTGAAATATCCTACTGCAGTTGCGTTATCAATTGGTGGAAATATGGATGCCAGAGTTGTGCAATTTGGTGGAGTAGCCATTTTAGTCATATTTGTCATGCACGCGTATCCTGTTGGGTCAGATTCAGGATATAGTGGTGCTGGTTCGGTGAACATAGCTGGTCTTGCTGCAGCACAAGCTACACAGCCACCCATTTTGTTTTTCCTAGCATTATCAACAATCCAATTTAACCAAACATTGTCGTTTCCATGTCCTGTAGCTAATTGGATCACCTGTTGGGGAGTCCATTTAGAGAAATCTTCTGACAAGACAATTGGTGGGTCCGGTGGTGGTGGTGGTCTCTCTTGTGTCTGGGTCAGAGTTTTGTTCACTACTGGTGGAATTATGTTAATCTGAATTCCTACTCGCGGGTCTTTGCCGGGGACTTCCACTAATAGGACGAACCATATTCTGTTTTTTCCTGTGCTGCTCTTGGTGACGTTGTTTAGAGACAGAGATAAGGGATTGGTTGTTGCTGAAAAGTCTCGTTGGAATTCTATTTTGTCCCATAAGGTCTTTCCCGTACGTTCCCATGCTAGTCCCCCGGGTGGCTTCCACCTTCCTGTGTATTTTGTTACATGGCCCCAGGAATAACAATACGCAAACGACGGGGCGTCCCCTCGATCCTCACATCTCTTGACTATGGACCAGTCAGCACACAAATACACATCATAACCCCTCCATCCTTCTGGGTTTCCTCCACAGTTGATCACATCACACAAGTCAAAAGTAAAAACGGTCTTGCTCCCCTTGGTGTAGTTTAAGGTCAGATATGCACCACACACTTTTGGTGGTGGCTGGTATGCCGGTTCTGAGGCATCTCTTTTTTGCCTACCCTTCCCTCTCTCGAGGTCGTTTTGAGTTTTGTTCACATCCTTGCTGCTTGTTGTCAGATTGCAGCTTGGATGAAGCTCAAACCCTGTCAGATTTTTCACTGCCTCTGGCAGACAACCATTGTTTCCGCTAGTTGGTTTGTTTACTGTTTTGTACTCCATTTCCAATCCCCAAATCAAGAATATCACCATTCCCACACACACACCCATTAGGATCCATTTGGTTCTTTTACCTATACCCATATCTTTCCAGGTGATTGGGGGATGCCTCCCCAGTGGCTGGAGGTCCCTTCTTCCAAACAAATTACCCTGCATTTTGCGCCAGATCACCTCGGACCTCTGCTAAGGGTCTGGAACGCTCAGGTGCTGGGGCACAATGTGACAGGTGGTGCCAAGGTGCTCCTGATTTACCTATGACCTGGACCGAGTGTGAAGTAACCTCCTTCACTTCGTACGGCCCTGTCCACCTGGGGTCAGTCCACTTTCTCTTATGAACTTTGACCCTGACCCAGTCACCCACTCGGATGAGATTTTTTACTTCCTCCTGGTCAGCTGCACTGGTCCGCTGGACCTGTTTGGAGAGAGCCTCCGTGAGAGTGATTAATGCAGTCATATATGCCTTCATTTCTACTTGCTGCACATCTAAGGCCGGTATATGACTACCGTCTCTTGGAGGACCAGGCATTTGCCTCCCTGTCATTAACTCATGTGGTGAAAGATGCGTCTCATTTCCTTGTGCGCTCCTCATTGCCATTAGAGCTAGTGGTAAAGCTTCAACCCATGTCAGCTTTGATGCTGCACATGTTTTCGCTATTTTTCGATTTTAGCGTCTGATTTGCCCTTTCTACCAAACCTTGTGACTGTGGATGATACACTGATCCATACCTATGTCTGATTCCTAGTCTGGCTTCCACTTCCTGCAAATGCTTATTACTGAAATGTGAACCATTATCGGACCTTATGCATCTAGGAACCCCATAGCGAGGTATCAGTTCTGTTTGCAGCCACTTTATTACTGTCTGTGCGTCTTCTCGTTTGGTCGGGATTGCCTCCACCCACTTTGAGAATCTGTCCACCATTACCAAGATGTACCTTTTTCCTTGTACTCTGTTTTCATGTCCCATGTCAGTGAAGTCTATGCTGATGTCCTGGAAGCAGGCTGATGGTACAGGATAAGAGCCCATAGGTGTTTTGTACGGTTTCTTCACATTGTGATCCCCACAAGTGGTGCATTCGTCGCAGAAGAGGGACACCATACTTTCCATGTGTGGGTGCCACCACAGTGCTTGCATCCTTTGTAATGTTCTTTTCTTTCCTTCATGCGTTGGTCCATGTGCCTCTGGTATCAGTGAGACACACAATTCTGCCGATGCTACCACTCTGCCATCATGGGATCTCCAAAGTCCTTTTTCTCCTCTTGTTGCTCCTTTCCCTTGCCATACGGACCATTCGTATGGTCCAGCCTTCTTCTGTATGTCAATCAGTGTTTTTTCAGTGATATCTGGCTCTTGTATGGCTGTTTTCAGAACCATCTGTTTTGGTCTGTATCCTCCTATTTCTTTAGCAGCTTCATCTGCCATGTCGTTTCCCACACTTATTCTGGTCCTTGCTTTACCATCATGTCCTTTGCATTTCATGATTGCCACTCTGTCTGGTAGGCTCATAGCTTCCACCAGTGCCATGATTTCCTTTTTATGTTTGATGGGTGCGTCCATTGATGTCGTGAATCCTCTTCTTCGCCACATGGGCCCATCAACGTGAGCTGCTCCATGTGCGTAAGCAGAATCTGTGAAGATGTTTACTGATTTTCCTTCTGCTATTTTCAGGGCTTGTATGAGCGCTTCGACTTCTGCCAGTTGCGCTGATGCCGGTTGAGGTAGGATCCCTGATGCTACCACTGAGTGCTTTAGATCTTCGCATTGTCTCACCACAGCATAGGATGCTATGTTTCCTTCTTCTCCTTTGTAGCAACATCCGTCCGTGTATAACCACATTTCTGCTCCTAGGATCGGTGTGTTTCCTAGGTCTGGCCTTAGTTTGTTCTCAATGATTGCCCTTGCTTCGCAGCTGTGTGGTTGATCTCCCTGTTGTAGTGATGATGCCATATTGATTCCTCCTGTTTCATAGACAATGTGTGATCTTGTGCATTCTTTTTGAATTTTCGATTTTCTTGCAGCTCCGAACGTGAATTCTTTGCTTAGGAGGAATGCAGCCACCCCATGATGTGTGTGGATATTCAGAGGGTGGCACATGACAATGTGGGATGTTTTCTCAATCGCCTTTGCAATTGCCGCCATGTGTCTTGTACAGGTGGATTGGCCAACTTCAACTGGGTCCAGCTTTGATGAGTGATACATGAGTACCTCTCTTTCTCCCCCTTTTTTCTGATACAAAACTGCATTTACCATTCCTCCTTTTTGTTCAGAAACATCTAGGTGGAAAGGGAGTAAATAGTCTGGAGCTTGAAGTGCCGATGCGTGTGACAGAGTCTGCTTGAGGGTGGTGAACGCTTCTTCTGCTTCTTGTGTCCAAACTAGTGGGGCTGAGGTGTTTCTAGTTCCTGGTTCCTTAAGCAGGCTTCTGAGACAGGTGGTGAGGTCCGCGTAGTCCGGAATGTGACTGCGAGAGTAGCCTGTTAGACCCAGGAATGACAGCATATGTCCCACGGTGCTAGGTCTGTCATGATGGAGAATGCTTTCTCGGTGGGCTGTGCTTACAGCTAGGCCGCTTGATGAGAGAGTGCGACCCAGGAAAGTGACTTGTCTCCTACATGTTTGGACCTTGGTTTTCTTGACTTTGTAGCCTTTTGAGGCTAATAGTTGCAGCAGAGTCTCAGTTGTCTCCAGGCACGTGGCTGCTGATGGGGCAGCAATCAGGAGGTCATCCACATATTGTATGAGGACGACACCATCCGGCACCTCTATGTCAGACAAGTGTAGTCTGAGATGATGGTTGAACAAACCTGGAGAACAACGATAGCCTTGTGGTAGGCGAGAATAGGTGTATTGCTGGTCGTTGAATGTGAATGCAAACAGTGTCTGTGAGTCTTTGTCCAGCGGGATGCTGAAGAAGGCGTTAGCGAGGTCAATCACTGTGAAATACGAGTGCTGTGGGCTGAGATTTGTCAAGGCAATGTGTGGGTCTGGAACCGGATATGACGCAGGTATAGTGGCATCATTGATTGGTCGAAAATCTTGTACCATCCGCCATCCTGTGTTGGTTCCGGCCTTTTGTACTGGCAATATTGCTGTATTGTATGGTGATTGAGTTTTCACCAACACTCCAGCTTGTAGCAGACCTGCTATGGTCGGGGCGATGCCTGCGATTTGTTCTGGCTTTAGTTTGTACTGTGGGTGCCAAATAGGAGGTGCCAATGGATCCAGCAGCGCCACCTTCACAGGTTTGACCGTTGCCAATGTTCCCACATCATAAGGGCCTGTCGTCCATAGCTTCTTAGGTACGCCTTCTAATAGAGCTTCAGTGGCTGGATGGTCAGTGCATGGTTTACCATGATGTCGTGGCAGTGGTAAATGCTCAGGCAGTGTGTGTTCTTTGGTAGTGATGACCCATCGCCACATATCTTCTTCTGTTGCCTTCAGCAGTCCTGCTGTATCTGTGTGTAGCCATGACAAAGTATGTGCTCTTTTTATCATAGGGCCGAGTCCTCTGGCCTCTTGTCCTTCTTCTTCTCTTCATAGTGTCTCACCACTTCTTTGCTTATCTGTTGCAGCTCCTCTTCCGTTGGAGGACGATTCAGCCGTTCTCCATCCCAAATATCTTTATCCTTCCATCTCTTTATCATTCTCTTGTACGCTTGCTGCTCCACTGGCCAGTGCTTTCTTCTTCCATTCATCCTGCTCTGATCCTGGACATCATTCTCCAAGGTGCACAGATAAGTGCTCACTTTCCCTGCCATGTCAACCTTCTCTTCACTGTCTTCACTAATGTGAAATATAAAATGTTTGGATGCAGGATTCCCAAATGTCCACCAGATGGAGCCAAAGCTCCTGTCAAATGTTCTGTGTGCAGTTCGTGAAGTACCAACAGAGGGAGCCAAAGCTTCTCCCAAATTTTCTTCAGCCCTCTGACCTTGGAGTAGATACAAACTCCCTAAAGCTGCACCTGTTTCTTATCAGGAATGCTTTCACTCCCTTATTTTCCCAGCGTCTGTCTGACTGAATGAATGCCTGCTCTGTTTTCGCTTCTAAATTTGTTGACGGTCCCTAGGGAACCCAAATTCCAATAAATCTGTAATCTTTGTAACTACACCAGTAAAACAGACACGTATATTAACCCTCAGCTGTCTCTCAGTCTATCCTAGTGTTTTGTGTTTGTGTTTGATTGCAAAGTTTGTGTGTCATGCGTGTTTTCTGCTCAACTGACCGTCAATCTCTGAAAAGCACACGAACCTGTGCAACCACAACTCAAGATCTCAGCTGTCTCTCACATATGTACGCTTCACACATTCACTCTCATTCGTACCAAATTGAAACCATACACTGCCGTCTCTGAAATACGCACAAATCACATCTAGATCTGCTCTTATAGCGTTTTCACGAGCACGGTCCCCGAAGGAAATGGACACCTCCGTTAGGTATTACTCTCAACACTCATTCATTCCAAATTGAAACCATACACTGCCGTCCCTGAAATACGCACAAATCACATCTAGATCTGCTCTTATAGCGTTTTCACGAGCACGGTCCCCGAAGGAAATGGACACCTCCGTTAGGTATTACTCTCAACACTCAACCCACTCAAAACACTCAAACTCAGCAAACCGACTGCCGTGCGGCTGGCCTCTTAGCCACCGCACAAATGACAAACTGCTTTTCAGCAAACAAATACAGTCAAATAATAAACAATTCTTTCCCTAACCTACAACACAAAACAAACTGTGCTACTTTTAATGTATCACAACGACCGCTGCGTATTGTAAAATACAAATGCAGTAACTGCTCTGGCCGGGGATCGAACCCGGGCCCACCGCGCGGCACCCGGGGATTCTTTAGCTAAAACTCCCTAAACCGTTTCCCATTCATTTTCAATGGTAGTCCTAAACCAGTACGGATGTAATATATCTTTGGCCACCAGCAGCAGCAGCGCTGTGGTGCCGTTGCGAGAGAAAGATTTTCTCCGGTGTTTGTCAGTCAGTCGGAGCCTGGAAAGAGCATCGACAGCCCGCATTTTCCGGATCTATTCGCTGGGTGGACACTACGTTGAATGGTAAGTCATTAAGATGAATAACAATGAATTAAAATGTCATGACAATTAGTCTGGGCTGTCTGACATTCACTTGAAAGCTTCAAAGATAAAGTTAGTTGTGTTTTTTTTGTGTTATATTGTGTCGAAGTCGGACTTCTGTATGAGTTCGTTACCTTACAACGTAACGTAATCTGGAGCCGTTAACGGTTCATATCGGTTAATTCATGTCCGACTTTGATGCGTTTTTGTGACCAAAAGTATCACAAGTTAACACGAACGTGCATTCAAATAAAATGAGTTCGCGTTTACTACGTATGTCAGTGAACATAGAGGCTGAGCAGCGGCCGGTTAAGGTTATGGTGAACGTAAGATATACTCTGTTACTTTACGGACACGTAACAAAAGAACAACAAGCTGTGACCGGACCCGGTGGTTCATGTGAATCACGTTAACGTTAAATAAACACGCACGTCTCCGTTGTATCACGTCACGTATCGTCATTAATGCATGTAGTTCATAGTTATGTACATTAACTGCTCCACGTGTGTTTGACAGCATTAGTTACTAACGTTAGTTACTTGGCAGATTCAGGATATCAGACAAAATATACTCAACTAATAAATGATGTGTTATTACAGATTAAACTACCAGCAGTATAAAGTCATTAAAGTGATGAACACATGCTTTTTTGTACTTTTACTTAAGTCAGACTTTGAGTAAGTAAGATTTTAAAGAGTATTTCCACCATGTGGTGGTATTAATACCTATTTTTTTACTGAAGTACAAGATGTGTAGACTTTCTCCATCACTGTTAAAATAATGTTTATGTACAAGAAGTGCAAGAAGATATTAATTTAATGACGTTCTAATTCTCGTCTGTTTGCATCTCAGTGATGGATGAAGATGAAGAGCTGGAGAGAGGGATGCTGAGTATCTCCTTCAAAGCCACATGTGCAGAGCTGAGAGTAAACATTTGATGTCTTTCATTTCTACCACCTGAAGATTTAAAATCAGTTACAGTTCAGCCGGTTTGCTGAACGGTTAATCGTGTGTTCTATTCAGTGTATATGATATGTTTTTTGTTTATGTTTACCAGCTGTTTCTGCATCATCAAACAGCCAGACAGCAACAGGCTCCGGGAACAGAAAGAGGTTTTTCACCAAAAACGTTCTGCCATCAACAGACAAGCCTGGGACCATGACTTCTTATCCCACATGAAGCATTGAACCGTTCTGTCTCATGTTTAGGTGTTCTGCTTGTTGTCCTCGTGACTATGAATTGATACCAGTCATGATGAGGGTACGTAGCACTCTTTGTTTTCTTATATGGATAAAAAGAAACAATATGCATGTCTGAAACTGCTGTGTTACTAACACCTGAATGCATGTGTTTGAAGTGTGCCATGTTGCTTCACCTGCCTAGGTTACATCACAATGACTGGCCACTGAATATTAACCCATTGAAAGACAAACACACGTGTATGAATGAAGTATATTCTTTATATATTAATGTGAGAAACAGTCTGTCATTGGATACGGCTGAGAAAGGTGAAGTAACGATACTAACAGTTGTGTTTCTTTGTCAAAATATAAATTACTGACAAGGTGTTTTCCATTGTAGAACCATCTGCTACACTGGCTGCACCAACTCATCTGAAGGGTTCACAAGTAGATGGTAAATACATCCAACATGTAAACACATCTGTCATATTCACTGTGCTCATATCTGTTATAAACCGTTGATTATGTTTTGTGATCCTTCTCTCCTTGCAGCCGCCGCTGTAACTGTAAGGAGACCAGTGCCTGTTCCTCAGGAGCTCACGTGTCTGCTGCCAGAAGGAGCGGGTCGTCCAGCAACAGAGGCGACTGTCACAGTCCCTGGTGTGTGTTATTTGACCTGTATTTGCATCTTAAAAATATACTTCATGTAGTGTTCATCAAAACTGTTGTTAATTCTATACAGTTGCTGCTGCACTGTATTCAGACAATAGGTAGGCAGCAGTCCAGTGTCCAGCTTGCTGAGTTTCACAGACTACAGTGTAGATGTCATGTTACATCCTTGCTTCATCCTACTGTCAATAATAATGAAAACATGTTTAATATTCTCGATAGTGTCAGAGGCCCCCCTGATTTCTCCTGAGACGTCTGCAGAGCCCGCTCAACTGTCACCTGCACAGAGAGATCAACGTTAGTATTAGAAGGTTTTTCATGTCAAAAGATTAAATCAAGACGCACCCAGAATCGTACTAATTTGCTCTGTTTATTCTTGTCTGACTAGGTGAGCAATCACCCAGGCCGTTAGCTGTCCCCACCCGTCCTCCTCCACAGCTCCCTGGCTACGACCATGAAGTCAGCCAGTGGACCTGTTCACAGCAGCAGAGGATCTGGATGAAGACAGAGCTGGAATCCACGGGTCTCTGGACAGGCTGCTTTCCTGTGCGCAACCTCATGAAGATGGTGTCATTGTGGCGTCTCCCTCCCCAGCCAGAATTAATAGACAGCATCTCTGATCTTCCTTCTCCAAAGTACTTTCAGCTCCATCCCTTCTTCATATGGAAGCCAGAGAATGACTTGATGGCTAGACTGAGGAACAATTACACTCTGCCGTGCATTGAAGGTTGTGCCCGGCCTCAAGTTGTCTCTGCAGGTGTTGGTAGACCTCGTGTGATTATCGGTGTCACTGGACAGTACTACCTGTTGTCATCCAGACTGTGCTGCAAAGTGTGCAGGAAGAGGTGGTACGCTGATAACCCAGTGTGGCTGGACAAACTCCCAAAGAGGTTCACAAACCTGTTGCCAGCAGTACTGACCTACAAGAAGGCCATTTGTAAATCAGTCATGGACGAGCTCAGGCGGACAGGCAACTCACCCACCGACATGGCAAAGCAGATAATGGAGATGATGCACCTGACGTTTGAACGTGCTCACCTGGCCTACCTCCTCAGCTGCCAAAACATCATGGATGCTGAGGCAGGAAAGTACGACCAAAGAACCATCACTCAGTTCATCAGACAGGAAACCAAGCCGGCTCCCTTCGGAGAGTACGGTGATCCAGTTGGCTGGAACGGGATCGCTGTGTCTGCTCACTACCTGACTGACTGTGTGCTGCACGAGTACCAGCACCAGGAGAGCGCCATCAAACAACTCCTGCAGGGTACCTTTGGACAGGCTCTCCGCTCAGACCACACACGCAAAGTTGCGAGGAAGGTCACCTTTTCATCCGGCACCATGTCCTCGTATGCGGTCATGAATGAGAACTGGATGATCCTTTCATGGGTGATGGTGCAGGCGGAGACGGAGAAGTCCCTGAAGCCCATGTACGAGGGACTAGCACAGCGCTACAGCACTGCAGGCATAGAGAAGGCACAATACCAGTGGGTAGACAGGTAAATTATAACCAGTACTTTTTACCAACATTGGTGACACAAACAGCTCAGAATCACAACTTACATTGCTTTTCATATTTCCAGTTTGATTACAGAAAATCCTTTTGCATTGATTTTATTGTGATGACCGTATACACTGGACTACACATGGTGCTTGATATGACTGCTTTAACATTCACGGCTATACTTTGTCTATATTTGTTCTTTCAGGGATTGCTGTGCAGCATTTAAGGTGGCTGAATCGTTTGCATGAGAGCAACTGAACTTGGATTATTGGCGAACAACTGATGCCATTGTTGCCGGGGCCACTTCTGGTAACCTGCTGAACACCTGTGCATCAAGATCCCACTTCAGTGCAAACATCACCATCAAGCTGGACTTATTCCACTGTATGAGGCGGTTCCTCCGTGAGTGTGTGTCAGAGCATCATGCCCTGTACAGCTCTTTTGCTCAGTTCCTGTCTGCAGCTTTTTCTGTGGTGGATCAGGAAGACCTGCAGAGGCTTAAGGACGCCTATGCCTTCTGTGGAATCCAGCCTGCCAACCCAACCAAGACCCACATTCGCGAGCACTGCAGGACCAGGATTCCAAAGCCCGAGGAGCTCATCAAGAGGGTCGAGGGAGTTTTCCAGCAGTTTCACCTCGCGGGGGATCCAAATGGTGCTCCTCTCTTCAAGCCCTCAATGCTAAAGGAATGGCGGATTCAGCGGGTGCACATCCTGCGAAGTTGCCTGAGTGATCCTGTGGTGGAAGGTGGGACTCTGTACAGGCATGGAGGAACACTGCAGCTGAACCATGTGCAGGGTGATGGGGCCAAAGTTCCTGTTTGGATCCCCATCAGAGGCACATCCCAGCAGGAGGGCTATCACTTCCACCAGGCTCAGTGGGTCACTGGAACACGTGTTTCCACAGAGCTGTTTCAGGCTCAGGGGATGACTGGGGTGGCACGGTGGAACTACCAGCGCCTGGTGGACTTGAAGCAGCCAGGTGTTCCCCTCCCAGCTGTCTTTGATCCGGCATTGATTGCACACCTTAACGCGGTCTCTGAACGGGTGTTGGGGCAGGTCAAATATCCAGCTTTTCATCTCACTAGTAGTGACACTGGAGAGAAGTTTGGCCTGGAATATGTTGAACCTGGTTGCCGCCCAGTTATTCTGGACTGGGACAAGCACAGGAGCAAGACAGACTCCGCCCAGGCCCTGAATCCACCTCCTCACAGCGGCCCGCCCGCTGCCCAGTCTGCGCTTCCTCGGTCCTCCTCAACGGCACCGCCCAAGATGCTTCAGTTTCCTCCCTGCTGCTGATTCTGCTGTCAAACCAGAAGTGAATCCCACTACAACAGGTAAACATCAAACACACAGACAAAGTAGTGCACCACACCTCAGTTGGTAGGAACTCGATTTTATTCATATTTCATTTTTCATGACAAGCGTAATGGATGATTCACTTTTCCTTTTTTAAAAGATGTGACAATATTTAATGTGTTATTGAATAAACATACCAGTCAGCCACTTATCTAAAAGTGGAAAGTGTGTTTTCACCCATACGAGTGTATGAATTAGGGCTTCTCTCTTCTGTAGGTGAGAATGTCTTATTGTATTCTGTCTTTTGTTTTTATAGAAACCACATGCCGGCCGACTCTGCCCCTGCTGTCCTCACCAACTGGTGCCCGCACTGGACCTGTGAAGACAGGAGGGATAGTGTTTGTGTTGGACCACAAGCGATGGCTGGTCCCCATGAAGGCAGCCATCGACAACCTGCTGAATAAACGCTGTGGGCAGAAGGACATGCTCAAGCTTGTGGACCAGGACTATGCTGCTCTTGTCCACAACTCCTGTACAGACCCCAACAGCATGCTCCACCCAACAACAAAACTGCACATCTCGCTGTATTTAAAGTACCTGAGCAAGTTGTTGAACACCAGCTCATCTCTGAATGTCAGCCCAGAAAAACTGCAAGAGAGGCAGGAACTCTGGCACTCTCTGACAGAGGGCAGTGAGACCACCAGTGTGCCAGTTGTGACCATGCCTGTTGCTGTCATTAACCCACCTCCACCTGTTCACACCCTGACTCAAGCCTCCATTGAGAAGATAGTCCAAAACATCATGGAGAAGCAGCAACAACAACAACAACAACAACAACAGTCAAAGGAAAAGAAGGCCCAGACAAAAAAGTGTCTTTCTTGTGGCCAGCCAAAGTCCAGGTATGAGAACGATGGTTCTTCTATCCACTTCTTCTACCAGCAGGGCCCTGTCAGATACTTTTACTGCTCCACTAAAGTTTTTAAAGCTTACGGTGCAGAAGGTCTGACAAACCCAAGAATGCCCTTTGTAGACTTTGCAGAGACAAAGTTCTTTCAGCTGGAACTGGCTGCCACAAAGAAAAGGGTGGAGGAGAGAGGACAGCAGAAGAGGAAGAGGACTGAACCCCAGCCCACAGGTCGCAAGTGTGGATTCTGTAAGATGGAGCTGAAGCAGGGCCCAAACAGTCCTCACATTCATACGGGGTTCCCTGGACTAACAGGGAAGTACATCTACTGCCCCAGTAAAGTCTTTTCCTTTTACAAAGACCAGGGCATGAGAAGGAGACGACCTGGAATGAGTTCCAGGAGTCTGCTTTTTATGAGACAGAAAAAAAGAGATGGGAGGTTGAAAAGGGAAAGTAAGAGAAAGGGGGAGTGTGTTGTCATGTATATACTGTATATCTTTGCTCATTTTAATAATTAGATTTTGTACTGGATTCATTATTATATTTGTTGTACATATTTGTGTTGTGTATTTGCAATATGGGCTCTGTGTTCAACAGTCACTGTCTCTGTTGTGTTTAATAAATTATGTTCTGTTCACTAATGTCTACATGTCGCATTAATAAGTGAATCATTATAGTGAACAGTAAATACATATTTAATTAAGTGATTGCAATTTAAATGTTCATAATTAGGAAAACTGCAATATAATAGGTTAATAGCCATAAATAATTCAAGTACTTGATAATCTATCTGTCACTACAATCTAGTGATAATCAGTAAACGGTACAGTTGGATAAACATTTCTTGATTTAGAAATAGCTCTTTATCATTGATGTGTGGCCTTGCCCCAAGTGGGACTCGTACCTGCGTCCAGGAGCTGAAACCAGCGATATGAAAGTGGATTTTGAGGACCTTGGACAGCGTTAATAATGCTGCAATTTCATTGCCTGTCGGCGTATGCCAACTATACACGGCTTGCCACCGCGCGGCACCCGGGGATTCTTTAGCTAAAACTCCCTAAACCGTTTCCCATTCATTTTCAATGGTAGTCCTAAACCAGTACGGATGTAATATATCTTTGGCCACCAGCAGCAGCAGCGCTGTGGTGCCGTTGCGAGAGAAAGATTTTCTCCGGTGTTTGTCAGTCAGTCGGAGCCTGGAAAGAGCATCGACAGCCCGCATTTTCCGGATCTATTCGCTGGGTGGACACTACGTTGAATGGTAAGTCATTAAGATGAATAACAATGAATTAAAATGTCATGACAATTAGTCTGGGCTGTCTGACATTCACTTGAAAGCTTCAAAGATAAAGTTAGTTGTGTTTTTTTTGTGTTATATTGTGTCGAAGTCGGACTTCTGTATGAGTTCGTTACCTTACAACGTAACGTAATCTGGAGCCGTTAACGGTTCATATCGGTTAATTCATGTCCGACTTTGATGCGTTTTTGTGACCAAAAGTATCACAAGTTAACACGAACGTGCATTCAAATAAAATGAGTTCGCGTTTACTACGTATGTCAGTGAACATAGAGGCTGAGCAGCGGCCGGTTAAGGTTATGGTGAACGTAAGATATACTCTGTTACTTTACGGACACGTAACAAAAGAACAACAAGCTGTGACCGGACCCGGTGGTTCATGTGAATCACGTTAACGTTAAATAAACACGCACGTCTCCGTTGTATCACGTCACGTATCGTCATTAATGCATGTAGTTCATAGTTATGTACATTAACTGCTCCACGTGTGTTTGACAGCATTAGTTACTAACGTTAGTTACTTGGCAGATTCAGGATATCAGACAAAATATACTCAACTAATAAATGATGTGTTATTACAGATTAAACTACCAGCAGTATAAAGTCATTAAAGTGATGAACACATGCTTTTTTGTACTTTTACTTAAGTCAGACTTTGAGTAAGTAAGATTTTAAAGAGTATTTCCACCATGTGGTGGTATTAATACCTATTTTTTTACTGAAGTACAAGATGTGTAGACTTTCTCCATCACTGTTAAAATAATGTTTATGTACAAGAAGTGCAAGAAGATATTAATTTAATGACGTTCTAATTCTCGTCTGTTTGCATCTCAGTGATGGATGAAGATGAAGAGCTGGAGAGAGGGATGCTGAGTATCTCCTTCAAAGCCACATGTGCAGAGCTGAGAGTAAACATTTGATGTCTTTCATTTCTACCACCTGAAGATTTAAAATCAGTTACAGTTCAGCCGGTTTGCTGAACGGTTAATCGTGTGTTCTATTCAGTGTATATGATATGTTTTTTGTTTATGTTTACCAGCTGTTTCTGCATCATCAAACAGCCAGACAGCAACAGGCTCCGGGAACAGAAAGAGGTTTTTCACCAAAAACGTTCTGCCATCAACAGACAAGCCTGGGACCATGACTTCTTATCCCACATGAAGCATTGAACCGTTCTGTCTCATGTTTAGGTGTTCTGCTTGTTGTCCTCGTGACTATGAATTGATACCAGTCATGATGAGGGTACGTAGCACTCTTTGTTTTCTTATATGGATAAAAAGAAACAATATGCATGTCTGAAACTGCTGTGTTACTAACACCTGAATGCATGTGTTTGAAGTGTGCCATGTTGCTTCACCTGCCTAGGTTACATCACAATGACTGGCCACTGAATATTAACCCATTGAAAGACAAACACACGTGTATGAATGAAGTATATTCTTTATATATTAATGTGAGAAACAGTCTGTCATTGGATACGGCTGAGAAAGGTGAAGTAACGATACTAACAGTTGTGTTTCTTTGTCAAAATATAAATTACTGACAAGGTGTTTTCCATTGTAGAACCATCTGCTACACTGGCTGCACCAACTCATCTGAAGGGTTCACAAGTAGATGGTAAATACATCCAACATGTAAACACATCTGTCATATTCACTGTGCTCATATCTGTTATAAACCGTTGATTATGTTTTGTGATCCTTCTCTCCTTGCAGCCGCCGCTGTAACTGTAAGGAGACCAGTGCCTGTTCCTCAGGAGCTCACGTGTCTGCTGCCAGAAGGAGCGGGTCGTCCAGCAACAGAGGCGACTGTCACAGTCCCTGGTGTGTGTTATTTGACCTGTATTTGCATCTTAAAAATATACTTCATGTAGTGTTCATCAAAACTGTTGTTAATTCTATACAGTTGCTGCTGCACTGTATTCAGACAATAGGTAGGCAGCAGTCCAGTGTCCAGCTTGCTGAGTTTCACAGACTACAGTGTAGATGTCATGTTACATCCTTGCTTCATCCTACTGTCAATAATAATGAAAACATGTTTAATATTCTCGATAGTGTCAGAGGCCCCCCTGATTTCTCCTGAGACGTCTGCAGAGCCCGCTCAACTGTCACCTGCACAGAGAGATCAACGTTAGTATTAGAAGGTTTTTCATGTCAAAAGATTAAATCAAGACGCACCCAGAATCGTACTAATTTGCTCTGTTTATTCTTGTCTGACTAGGTGAGCAATCACCCAGGCCGTTAGCTGTCCCCACCCGTCCTCCTCCACAGCTCCCTGGCTACGACCATGAAGTCAGCCAGTGGACCTGTTCACAGCAGCAGAGGATCTGGATGAAGACAGAGCTGGAATCCACGGGTCTCTGGACAGGCTGCTTTCCTGTGCGCAACCTCATGAAGATGGTGTCATTGTGGCGTCTCCCTCCCCAGCCAGAATTAATAGACAGCATCTCTGATCTTCCTTCTCCAAAGTACTTTCAGCTCCATCCCTTCTTCATATGGAAGCCAGAGAATGACTTGATGGCTAGACTGAGGAACAATTACACTCTGCCGTGCATTGAAGGTTGTGCCCGGCCTCAAGTTGTCTCTGCAGGTGTTGGTAGACCTCGTGTGATTATCGGTGTCACTGGACAGTACTACCTGTTGTCATCCAGACTGTGCTGCAAAGTGTGCAGGAAGAGGTGGTACGCTGATAACCCAGTGTGGCTGGACAAACTCCCAAAGAGGTTCACAAACCTGTTGCCAGCAGTACTGACCTACAAGAAGGCCATTTGTAAATCAGTCATGGACGAGCTCAGGCGGACAGGCAACTCACCCACCGACATGGCAAAGCAGATAATGGAGATGATGCACCTGACGTTTGAACGTGCTCACCTGGCCTACCTCCTCAGCTGCCAAAACATCATGGATGCTGAGGCAGGAAAGTACGACCAAAGAACCATCACTCAGTTCATCAGACAGGAAACCAAGCCGGCTCCCTTCGGAGAGTACGGTGATCCAGTTGGCTGGAACGGGATCGCTGTGTCTGCTCACTACCTGACTGACTGTGTGCTGCACGAGTACCAGCACCAGGAGAGCGCCATCAAACAACTCCTGCAGGGTACCTTTGGACAGGCTCTCCGCTCAGACCACACACGCAAAGTTGCGAGGAAGGTCACCTTTTCATCCGGCACCATGTCCTCGTATGCGGTCATGAATGAGAACTGGATGATCCTTTCATGGGTGATGGTGCAGGCGGAGACGGAGAAGTCCCTGAAGCCCATGTACGAGGGACTAGCACAGCGCTACAGCACTGCAGGCATAGAGAAGGCACAATACCAGTGGGTAGACAGGTAAATTATAACCAGTACTTTTTACCAACATTGGTGACACAAACAGCTCAGAATCACAACTTACATTGCTTTTCATATTTCCAGTTTGATTACAGAAAATCCTTTTGCATTGATTTTATTGTGATGACCGTATACACTGGACTACACATGGTGCTTGATATGACTGCTTTAACATTCACGGCTATACTTTGTCTATATTTGTTCTTTCAGGGATTGCTGTGCAGCATTTAAGGTGGCTGAATCGTTTGCATGAGAGCAACTGAACTTGGATTATTGGCGAACAACTGATGCCATTGTTGCCGGGGCCACTTCTGGTAACCTGCTGAACACCTGTGCATCAAGATCCCACTTCAGTGCAAACATCACCATCAAGCTGGACTTATTCCACTGTATGAGGCGGTTCCTCCGTGAGTGTGTGTCAGAGCATCATGCCCTGTACAGCTCTTTTGCTCAGTTCCTGTCTGCAGCTTTTTCTGTGGTGGATCAGGAAGACCTGCAGAGGCTTAAGGACGCCTATGCCTTCTGTGGAATCCAGCCTGCCAACCCAACCAAGACCCACATTCGCGAGCACTGCAGGACCAGGATTCCAAAGCCCGAGGAGCTCATCAAGAGGGTCGAGGGAGTTTTCCAGCAGTTTCACCTCGCGGGGGATCCAAATGGTGCTCCTCTCTTCAAGCCCTCAATGCTAAAGGAATGGCGGATTCAGCGGGTGCACATCCTGCGAAGTTGCCTGAGTGATCCTGTGGTGGAAGGTGGGACTCTGTACAGGCATGGAGGAACACTGCAGCTGAACCATGTGCAGGGTGATGGGGCCAAAGTTCCTGTTTGGATCCCCATCAGAGGCACATCCCAGCAGGAGGGCTATCACTTCCACCAGGCTCAGTGGGTCACTGGAACACGTGTTTCCACAGAGCTGTTTCAGGCTCAGGGGATGACTGGGGTGGCACGGTGGAACTACCAGCGCCTGGTGGACTTGAAGCAGCCAGGTGTTCCCCTCCCAGCTGTCTTTGATCCGGCATTGATTGCACACCTTAACGCGGTCTCTGAACGGGTGTTGGGGCAGGTCAAATATCCAGCTTTTCATCTCACTAGTAGTGACACTGGAGAGAAGTTTGGCCTGGAATATGTTGAACCTGGTTGCCGCCCAGTTATTCTGGACTGGGACAAGCACAGGAGCAAGACAGACTCCGCCCAGGCCCTGAATCCACCTCCTCACAGCGGCCCGCCCGCTGCCCAGTCTGCGCTTCCTCGGTCCTCCTCAACGGCACCGCCCAAGATGCTTCAGTTTCCTCCCTGCTGCTGATTCTGCTGTCAAACCAGAAGTGAATCCCACTACAACAGGTAAACATCAAACACACAGACAAAGTAGTGCACCACACCTCAGTTGGTAGGAACTCGATTTTATTCATATTTCATTTTTCATGACAAGCGTAATGGATGATTCACTTTTCCTTTTTTAAAAGATGTGACAATATTTAATGTGTTATTGAATAAACATACCAGTCAGCCACTTATCTAAAAGTGGAAAGTGTGTTTTCACCCATACGAGTGTATGAATTAGGGCTTCTCTCTTCTGTAGGTGAGAATGTCTTATTGTATTCTGTCTTTTGTTTTTATAGAAACCACATGCCGGCCGACTCTGCCCCTGCTGTCCTCACCAACTGGTGCCCGCACTGGACCTGTGAAGACAGGAGGGATAGTGTTTGTGTTGGACCACAAGCGATGGCTGGTCCCCATGAAGGCAGCCATCGACAACCTGCTGAATAAACGCTGTGGGCAGAAGGACATGCTCAAGCTTGTGGACCAGGACTATGCTGCTCTTGTCCACAACTCCTGTACAGACCCCAACAGCATGCTCCACCCAACAACAAAACTGCACATCTCGCTGTATTTAAAGTACCTGAGCAAGTTGTTGAACACCAGCTCATCTCTGAATGTCAGCCCAGAAAAACTGCAAGAGAGGCAGGAACTCTGGCACTCTCTGACAGAGGGCAGTGAGACCACCAGTGTGCCAGTTGTGACCATGCCTGTTGCTGTCATTAACCCACCTCCACCTGTTCACACCCTGACTCAAGCCTCCATTGAGAAGATAGTCCAAAACATCATGGAGAAGCAGCAACAACAACAACAACAACAACAACAGTCAAAGGAAAAGAAGGCCCAGACAAAAAAGTGTCTTTCTTGTGGCCAGCCAAAGTCCAGGTATGAGAACGATGGTTCTTCTATCCACTTCTTCTACCAGCAGGGCCCTGTCAGATACTTTTACTGCTCCACTAAAGTTTTTAAAGCTTACGGTGCAGAAGGTCTGACAAACCCAAGAATGCCCTTTGTAGACTTTGCAGAGACAAAGTTCTTTCAGCTGGAACTGGCTGCCACAAAGAAAAGGGTGGAGGAGAGAGGACAGCAGAAGAGGAAGAGGACTGAACCCCAGCCCACAGGTCGCAAGTGTGGATTCTGTAAGATGGAGCTGAAGCAGGGCCCAAACAGTCCTCACATTCATACGGGGTTCCCTGGACTAACAGGGAAGTACATCTACTGCCCCAGTAAAGTCTTTTCCTTTTACAAAGACCAGGGCATGAGAAGGAGACGACCTGGAATGAGTTCCAGGAGTCTGCTTTTTATGAGACAGAAAAAAAGAGATGGGAGGTTGAAAAGGGAAAGTAAGAGAAAGGGGGAGTGTGTTGTCATGTATATACTGTATATCTTTGCTCATTTTAATAATTAGATTTTGTACTGGATTCATTATTATATTTGTTGTACATATTTGTGTTGTGTATTTGCAATATGGGCTCTGTGTTCAACAGTCACTGTCTCTGTTGTGTTTAATAAATTATGTTCTGTTCACTAATGTCTACATGTCGCATTAATAAGTGAATCATTATAGTGAACAGTAAATACATATTTAATTAAGTGATTGCAATTTAAATGTTCATAATTAGGAAAACTGCAATATAATAGGTTAATAGCCATAAATAATTCAAGTACTTGATAATCTATCTGTCACTACAATCTAGTGATAATCAGTAAACGGTACAGTTGGATAAACATTTCTTGATTTAGAAATAGCTCTTTATCATTGATGTGTGGCCTTGCCCCAAGTGGGACTCGTACCTGCGTCCAGGAGCTGAAACCAGCGATATGAAAGTGGATTTTGAGGACCTTGGACAGCGTTAATAATGCTGCAATTTCATTGCCTGTCGGCGTATGCCAACTATACACGGCTTGCCACCGCGTGAAAGGCAGCTGTGCCTACCACTATACCAACAACGCAGTACATCATCAACACAATTTAACACACTTTTAAGTAGTCTAGGCCTCTGCTCTGGACCTGTCCGCTCGTAGCTACTTTCATTAATCTCGTCCGTTATTAACAACACACCGATATAATTAAATTCTGTGCTCTCGTCCAGAAACTTCGTCAAGGAAACTCTAAGCAGAGTAATACTATTTTCCACTGAACGCCACCCACGATTTAATGTCCGGAGACTCGATGTTCTCAATACGGGAATACCACAGTCAATTTTTCTCAATACAGTTTATCAATGACAGCAATGACATATACATATATCCCCGTCATGTTATGCAATTTCTTCGTAGCCCAAAACGTCTTATAATTACGTTAAAGATGACGCTTTATTTGTGGCAGGAATTTGAGCGCTTCATGCGAGGCGCGTGACAGCGACAGGAGAGGCGCGTGGCACGGCTCACATTACTTCACATCAACGCTGTCACAGAAGCGCAATCTTTTCGTCTTTTATCTAACGTTTTCTGATGGACTCATTCATGCATATATACAGAACCCCCCAATGCTGGGCTGAATAACCCTGTCGCTCGGTTGATTATTCTTTTCAAGTACTTTATGACTATGCCATACTCACAGTTCGGACAGTCGGATATAATTTGGATTTATGACTATAAATACAATATGCAGAATTCAGTTAAATAGGTTTCTGCTCACCTTGAGATGTGCCGGCACTATCAGACTGTCTCCCGAACTGCAGGCACGACCTGGTGGCAAATACCAGGGCTCCCAGCCTCGGGGAGACTCGAATTTTATTTCTGAAATCACAGATAGAGAGGTCGGTTAACATTCCAATCCGATATGCTCTGTATCAAGTTGCCCGCATCCTCCACCAAATTGTTGTGAAAATTAAAGCTATTTTCACACTTCAGAGCGGATTTAAGAATGAAACAGAAGCTCTCAAGAGGCGTATAGTAATTATCAAAAGCAATAGTTTATTTATCAACAGAGTTATTCAGCCCAAACAATTAAACATGCATGGGTGCTAATGGTTGAACTTCGCAGAGATTCACCATGAGACACACTTCAACACGGCAGTGTGAAACTTAATATAGGGTTCCACCCCTTGATGTCCATTTGTCAAAATCAAAGTAGCAGGCGGAGCACATTTGTATGTGAATACAACCTGGTTGGAAGCCGTGAACGTCCGTTCACCTTGGCCCCTCCCAGAAGGCGTCTCTTCTATCAGTGTGTGTGAAGTGTTGCATGAGGACGGACCTGGGAAAGAGTGTGTATGAAGAGCCGGGCTCAGCTTGGGGCGTTGCTCCTGTCTCATTGTCTCCTCTCTTATCTATAAAAAGATGGCGTCCTGTTCCTTGTGACGCAGTTAAATCAGTAACCTTCCTCCTGCTTCTCTCTGGCCCTAGTGTGTAGTATGAGTGGTTAATAGAGCTGCATAAGCTAATGGTTATTAAATCTGCATGTGAGCTAGTGTTTAATTAACACTACATATAAGCTGATTGCCAATCAAGGCTACACATAAGCTAATTGCTAATTAAAGCTACACATAAGCTAATTGCTAATTAAAGCTGCACATAAGCTAATTTTATCAATAGTTGTCTCTGCATTAATGTTCAACAGGTATGCATAGAAACTTGCTGTGCCACAGGTCTTTAGACTCTGCATCATTCGCTTTCCACGGTTACCTTATCTTGTGAAAAACCCAGGGAAAGATCTACATGATTAAAAAAAACAATTTGATTAAAATATGATGAATATACATATGAACTTGTCAAACTACCATTAAATTAACATGAAAAATAAAATTCCATAAAAACTAAAACCTGGCCATGTCCTGTTCTACAGAATATGATGGCTCTTGCTGCGTTCTTCCTTGCTCTTGCTGTCCCTGAGAGAGGTTCTGTGCGAGCACATTTATAAGGCTCTGTGCAGCTGCAGCCACTGTCGAATTATAGTCGACATTCTGTTACGAAAGACAACACACATTGAAGGACTTGAGCTGGTCAGTGTATGGAGGGAACAATTCACAAACACAAGCTAACAGCATTAAGCTAGTTGCTTAATTTCTAGCTTTGGCGAAATCCCCACTTAAATAAATCTTCTCCCTTTATGTATGACGCTATCTTACAATCATCATTATAATATTTAGGATAATTTCTAGTATCTATAAAAAAATTAATTCGATTTCTTACCTGCGCGCTGGCGCCAGCAGGCGGTCCAGGTGGAGCGGACGCCATCACAAGGATACTATGCTGCGTTCACAGTGGTGTGTGGAAGTGCGAAACGTCAGATATTAAGTGTGGTAGTTGAACGGCCCAATATGGCATAGTTTATTGCTCTTTTACTGTGATTCGTCCCAAGTAGAGGCTAAAACAGCTTGCTAAACAGAATTTTGGCACTAGCGTCATTTTTTTAACTTTCAATCACGTGAATATGGTGAATAGAAAGTGTTGAATCATAATTCTCGCGGTGCCCACGTTACCTGAAGGCAACGTGGTTGAGGAACTCCTCAGCCCTCGTTGTTATGCTGTCACTCATGATGACACGCCCCTCTCAGTTGATACCACGCCCCCCACGTTAGATCTGGGTCAAAAGTCTGAACTGAAAAAAACGACCTGAACTGAAAAAAAAACCTGAACTGAAAAAAAACCTGAACGTGATAAAAAGATTTGAAACCCAAAAAAAAAAGATTTGAATCTGAAAATATAAAATCTGAAACTGAAAAATATAATAACTCAAATATCAAAATATATATGAACGTGAAAACTGGAAAAAAAAATGTATTCGAAAAAATTCCAGAACTGAATCAAAATTATATTCAACCCAACAAAAACTTTTCATTCACTTATTTTTATTTTGAATACATTGCTGTATTTGTGGACTTTCAGGTTCACATTTTTTTTTCAAGTGAACGAAACTTTTGACCTGGATTTAGCTCCATAGGAGGCTGTTACATTTACTATAGTGTAACATGTATTTCGAACGATATTCATTCATGTTTCCAATGTGAACGTGATTCAGTCATGTAGGATTTGCATGAACTTCAAAAACGTAACATTTATTAAATCCATTCATGTTGCGATAAACTGAGACAATCGAGTATCTAGGCATGACCGCGAAAATCAGGACGAAGGCAGTCTTCTTCAGAAGCAGATTGTTGAGAAGAAGATACACCGTTGGCTTGCACATGGAAAAGGTAAGCAGAAATCTACCATCATCCGCCTAAATGCAAAATAATATGTGCATAAATGTCTTCAGCTCTTAGCTAATTAGCTAGTTGTTCTGTTGAGGCTATTTGTTATTTTCGACCAAACTTAAAAAGCCAACAGTCCCCATGTGCACGGCTAGCTGTGCCGCGTTAGCGTTAGGTTGTCTCCTTTTTTGCAACCTGCCTCATAACTTGCCATTGTGAACGGTAAGCTATTGTTAATGACGAGGTAACGTGTAAGCGACATATTATAAGGTGTTCACAACTAGCTAACAAATGTTGATGTTGGCATACTTCCTGTAGAGTTAAATTAGCGCGCTAACGTTAGCCGTGCGTTAGCCGGTTTTATCAGTGTTCACACCAGTCATGCCCTGCAGGGTGATGTTGTGGACTTGTGTGCTGCAGACCTCAGTGTGGGTTTGACTTTCTCCCACATGTGTAGATTCACTATCCCTGTGTTAGCCTGCTTACGTTAGCCGTGCTAACGTTAGCGCGCTAACGTTAGCCGTTTCTTACTGCTTACGTTAGCCTGCTTACTGCTAACGTAACTCTCAGGGAAACTTAACCTTTCCCTGAGATTTGCACGGTTTTATCAGACTGTTCACACCAGTGATGCCCTGCAGGGTGATGTTGTGGACTTTATTGATAAAATTAGCTTATGTGTAGCTTTAATTAGCAATTAGCTTATGTGTAGCCTTAATTGGCAATCAGCTTATATGCAGTGTTAATTAAACACTAGTTTACATTTGTAGTTTTAATAACCATTAGCTTATGCAGCTCTATTAACCACTCATACTATACGAGCAGGGCAAGGGAGAAGGCCAGAGAGAGATTACTGACTTAACTGCGTCACAAGGAACAGGCAGTCATCTTTTGATAGATAAGAGAGGAAACAATAAGACAGGAACAACGCCCCAAGCTGAGCCCAGCTCTTCACACACTCTTTCCCAGGTCCGCTCTCATGCAACACTTCACACACACTGATAGAAGAAACGCCTTCTGGGAGGGGCCAAGGTGAACGGACGTTCACGGCCTCCACCCAGGCTGTATACATGTACAAACATGCTCCGCCTGCTACTTTGACTTTGACAAATGGACATCAAGGGGAGGTACCCTATATTAAGCTTCACACTGCCGTGTTGAAGTGTGTCTCATGGTGAATCTCTGCAAAGTGCAACCATTAGCACCCATGCATGTTTAATTGTTTGGGCTGAATAACTCTGTTGATAAATAAACTATTGCTTTTGATAATTACTATACGCCTCTTGAGAGCTTCTGTTTCATTCTTAAATCCGCTCTGAGTGTGAAAGATAGTTTATATTTTCACAACAATTTGGCGGAGGATGCGGGCAACTTGATACAGAGCATATCGGATTGGAATGTTAACCGACCTCTCTATTTGTGATTTCAGAAATAAAATGCGAGTCTACCAGGTCCTGCCTGCAGTTCGGGAGACAGTCTGATAGTGCCGGCACATCTCAAGGTGAGCAGAAACCTATTTAACTGAATTCTGCATATTGTATTTACAGTCATAAATCCAAATTTTATCCGACTGTCCGAACTGTGAGTATGGCATAGTCATTAGAGTACTTGTAAAGAGTAATCACACAGCAGCAGGGTTGTTCAGCCCAGCATTTGGGGGGTTTGTACACATGCATGAATGAGTCCATCAGAAAACGTTAGATAAAAGACGGAAAGATTGCGCACCTGTGGCTGCTGCTAGATGTGAAGTAATGTGAGCCGTGCCACGCGCCTCTCCTGTCGCTGTCACGCGCCTCGCATGAATCACTCAAATTCCTGCCACAAATAAAGCGTAATCTTTAACGTATTTATAAGACGTTTTGGACTACGAAGAAATTGTATAACATGACGGGGATATATGTAAATGTCATTGCTGTCATTGATAAACTGTATTGAGAAAAAATTTACTGTGGTATTCCCGTATTGAGAACATCGAGTCTCAGGACATTAAATCGTGTGTGGCGATCCAGTGGAAAATAGTGTCACTCTGCTTAGAGTTTCCTTGACGAAGTTTCTGGACGAGAGCACAGAATTTAATTATATCGGTGTGTTGTTAATAACGGACGAGATTAAATAAAGTAGCTACGAGCGGACAGGTCCAGAGCAGAGGCCTAGGCTACTTAAAAGTGTGTTAAATTGTGTAGTTGATGTACTGGGTTGGTGGTGTGCTGTTCGGCACAGCTGCCTTTCATGCGGTAGAGCCGTGATCAAGCCCCAGTCAAAGCAGATATTGTACTTTTATTTTACAATGCGCAGCGGCCGTTGTGATGCATTAAAAAACATAGCGGTGTTCTTCTGTGTGTAAAATAGGGAAAGAATTGATTATAATCTGACTGTTTGTTTGCTGAAAAAGCAGTTTGTCATTTGTATCGTGATCGAGAGATCATCGATACGCCAGTCTGTTTGTTGAGTTTGAAGATATAAGAATACAGTATAATTTGACTTCTTTATAATCTGACTGTTTGTTTGCTGAAAAAGCAGTTTGTCATTTGTATCGTGATCGAGAGATCATCGATACGCCAGTCTGTTTGTTGAGTTTGAATAAATAGGAATTGCTGTTGAAATACGCTGAATTGAATGAAGTGTGTCTGAAAGACTGCAAAAAACGCCATTTCCTAAAGGGACCACGAACGTGCATGTTGTACACTGTAAAACAAAGATCCATTCAGAGGTTTGTGTACCAGTATTGCAGAAGTGGCTGTGTATGGGTTTGCATGCAGCATAAGATGTTCTCTGAGAAAACATCGATTCAATTGTAGCACAAGAAGTCGCCATTTCTTCCGGGACCGTGCTCGCACAAGGCATATTAATTGTGGAATCACGGCTGTGTATGGTCGATTGAGTGTTTTGTTTGAATGAGAGTGTATGTTTTAATTTGTGTTTATGATTTGACTTCATTTGTAAAACTATCCACTGCCTTACCGTGTTTGTGATTTGTGAGCATTTCAGATAGGGCAGTGTATTGATTTAATTTTGTTTGAATGAGTGTGATTATTTGAAGCGTGCATATGAGAGAAAGAGAGCTGAAAGAGATCAAGTCAGCTGCAGCTGACTTGATGAAAATGTTCGTGTGTGACTTTCAAAGTTTGACGGCCAGTTGAACAGAAAACACGCATTAGACACAGACGTTGCAATCACACACAAACATAAAACACTAGGATAAACTGAGAGACAGCTGAGGGTTAATATAAGTGTCAGTTTTAGTGGAGTAGTTATAAAGATTATAGATTTATTGGAATTTGGTTCCCTAGGGACCGTCAGCAAAGTTTATTGCGGAAACAAAGCAGGCACTCATTCAGTCAGACAGAGACGCTGCTGAGAAAAATTAAGGAGTGTGAGCTTCCCTGATAAGAAGAACAGGTGCGGCCTTGGATTGTGTCCACTGCAAGGACAGAGAGCTGAAGAAAATTAAAAAGGGGGGGGGTTATGGGCATATTAGTTGCCTCACTGATCTGAGAAATTCGAAACCACGTATCAGACACCCCAGCACCTACCTAATTCAACTGCCCCTCTTCCCTCTCCATCCCCGAATCAGACACACACCCGTACTAGACAAAAGCACCCTACCAACTTCTGATCCAGACGATTCAGATGATAGAGACCTAAAACATCGAGTTACCGCCATTGAATGAGTAATTCCCAAAACATAGAAGTTCACACCTAGCAGGGGTGAAAAGGGGGATTTGTAAATAAAATATATTCATTCACTGTTAAATAATATGCGCTATAACTGTAAAGCTTATATTGCGGAGTTGTGAGGTCACTGTAAGTAGGTCAAAAACGCCGAATGGGGCATTCCTTCACCCGTTCGTATGATAGGAACAGATACAGTGGCCCTGAAAAGTAACGCTTGCTTAAACAACCAGATTAGGGCAGAAAACTGCCATCTTAAAGTAGGAGAAGACTTTTCTTTTTATCTATTCACACAGAGACTTCGAAATAAGTTTAGAACTGTACTGATTGCATTTTCTCCACCATAAGTGTTAATAATAAAGTGGACCAACATTGCACACACACTGACGTTCCAGAGAAGGCAGGGTTTTGGACGTGAGCCAGTGTGAATGAAGCTGTTCAGAGCTCCATCAGGCACAAGAAAACTTGGGAGAAGCATTGGCTCCCTCTATTGCTGCTTCAGGAACTAAAAAAAAAAAGAACATTTGAGAGGAGTTTTGGCTCTTTTATTTTGACAGGAGTTTTGGCTTTTTCTGTGGCCACTTCAGGAACTGCAACAAGAACAGTGGACAGGAGCTTTGGCTCCATCTGGTGGACATTTGGGAATACTGAATTCAAACTTTTTATACTGCATATTAGTGAAGAGCACTGCAGACATGGCAGGCAAAGAACACACTTATGATCCATACAGAGCAGCTGTGGAAAGATCAGATGTGGAGCTCCAAGCACTACAAGTGTCACTAATGAGACAGCTGGCAGAGCTTGACGTGGCTCAAAAGACTGCAAAAGACAAAAAGAAGCAAAAAGGAGGAACTTTCTACTGCTACAACTGTGGAAAACCAGGTCACTACTCACGTGACTGCCGCTCCCGCTCGCGTGGTCAGCAACAACAACAAGGCCCACCACGTGGAGGAGGAGGAAGCTACCAGAGAGGGAGAGGCTATCAGCATCCAAGAAGCCAGAATCAAGCTGAACTGCAATATCTTTCACCACATGCCTGGAAACAACAGAGACACTGCTGCAACTATTAGCCTCAAAAGACAACCAAGGTCCAAACATGTAGGAGACAAGTCATTTTCCTGGGTTACACTCTCTCATCAAGCGGCCTAGCTGTAACCACAGACCCACAGCCCACAGCCCACAGAGAAAGCATTCTCCATCATGACAGACCTAGAAACACCTCAGCCCCACTAATTTGGACAAGAAGATGCGTTCGCCACTCTCAAGCTGTCACAAGCATCGGCACTTCAAGCTCCTGACTATTAACTCCCTTTCCACCTAGATGTTTCTGAACAAAAAGGAGGATGGTAAATGCAGTTTTGTATCAGAAAAAAGGGGGAGAAAGAGACTCATCAAAGAATCCTCCTAAGCAAAGAATTCACGTTCGAAGCTGCAAGAAAATCGAAAATTCAAAAAGAATGCACAAGAGCACACATTGTCTATGAAAATCAATATGGCATCATCACTACAACAAGGAGATCAACCACACAGCTGCGAAGCAAGGGCAATCATTGAAAACAAACTAAGAGCAGACGAGGCTATACACGGACGGATGAAGCAAAGGAGATGAAGGAAACACAGCATCCTACGCTGTGGTGAGACAATTCGAAGATCTAGAACACTCATCAGGTATCCTACCTCAACCAGCATCTGCGCAGCTAGCAGAAGTCGAAGCGCTCATACAAGCCTTAATAATAGCAGAAGGAAAATCTGTAAACATCTTCACAGATTCTGCTTACGCACATGGAGCAGCTCACGTTGATGGGCCCATGTGGCGAAGAAGAGGATTCACGACATCAATGGACGCACCCATCAAACACAAGGAAGAAATCATGGCACTGGTGGAAGCTATGAGCCTACCAAACAGAGTGGCAATCATGAAATGCAAAGGACATGATGGCAAAGCAAGAACCAGAATAAGTGTGGGAAACGACATGGCAGATGAAGCTGCTGAAGAAGTAGGAGGATACAGACCAAAACAGATGGTTCTGAAAACAGCCATACAAGAGCCAGAAATCACTGAAGAAACACTGATTGACATACAGAAGAAGGCTGGACCATACGAATGGTCCGAATGGCAAAGGAAAGGAGCAACAAGAGGAGAAAATGGACTTTGGAGATCCCATGATGGCAGAGTGGTAGCACCAGCAGAATTGTGTGTCTCACTGATACCAGAGGCACATGGACCAACGTATGAAGGAAAGAAAAGAACATTACAAAGGATGCAAGCACTGTGGGGGCACCCACACATGGAAAGTATGGTGTCCCTCTTCTGCGACGAATGCACCACCTGTGGGGATCACAATGTGAAGAAACCGTACAAAACACCTATGGGCTCTTATCCTGTACCATCAGCCTGCTTCCAGGACATCAGCATAGACTTCACTGACATGGGACATGAAAACAGAGTACAAGGAAAAAGGTACATCTTGGTAATGGTGGACAGATTCTCAAAGTGGGTGGAGGCAATCCCGACCAAACGAGAAGACGCACAGACAGTAATAAAGTGGCTGAAAACAGAGCTGATACCTCGCTATGGGGTTCCTAGATGCATAAGGTCCGATAATGATTCACATTTCAGTAACAAGCATTTGCAGGAAGTGGAAGCCAGACTAGGAATCAGACATAGTTATGGATCAGTGTATCATCCACAGTCACAAGGTTTGGTAAAAAGGGCAAATCAGACGCTAAAATCGAAAATATCGAAAACATGTGCAGCATCAAAGCTGACATGGGTTGAAGTTTTAACACTAGCTCTAATGGCAATGAGGAGCGCACAAGGAAATAAGACGCATCTTTCACCACATGAGTTAAATGAAGGCATATATGACTGCATTAATCATTCTCACGGAGGCTCTCTCCAAACAGGTCCAGCGAACCAGAGCAGCTGACCAGGAAGAGGTAAAAAATCTCATCCGAGTGAGTGACTGGGTCAGGGTCAAAGTTCATAAGAGAAAGTGGACTGACCCCAGGTGGACAGGGCCGTACGAAGTGAAGGAGGTTACTTCACACTCGGTCCAGGTCATAGGTAAGTCAGGAGCACCTTGGCACCACCTGACACACTGTGCCCCAGCACACTGAGCCGTCCAGACCTCTATCAGAGGTCCGAGGTAATCTGACGCAAAATGCATAATTTGTTTGGTAATTTGTAATTTGACTTTTCAGCAACCACCAATTATCTTATCAAAAGATTTCTCTAAATGGACTCCCCAACAGGTGATTCAATTAGCTACAGGACATGGAAACGAAAATGTTTGGTTAAATTGGATTGTTGATAATGCTAGGAAAAAACAAAATGAGTGGCTGTGTAGCTTGTGCTGCAGCAAGACCAGCTATGTTCACCGAACCAGCACCACTATATCCTGAATCTGACCCAACAGGATACGCATGCATGACAAATATGACTAAAATGGCTACTCCACCAAATTGCACGACTCTGGCATCCATATTTCCACCAATTGACAACGCAGACGCAGACATATCTTAGCAAAAGAGCAGCTGGAACTGAGTTCAGTCTGGACAGAGGTCCAACCTACATAGATGCAATCGGAGTGCCCAGAGGAGTGCCTAATGAATACAAATTGGTTGACCAAATTGCAGCAGGTTTTGAGGTTTTGTGAGTATAATTCCATGGATAACAGTTAATAAAAATGTTGATCGTATTAATTGTGTGCATTACAATGTTCTTCGTTTGGCTAATCATACTAGGGATGCAATAGAGGGTCTGGCTGAGCAGCTGGCCCCAACTTCTTTGATTTCTATGCAGAACAGAATGGCTTTTGACATATTGCTAGCTGAAAAAAGAGGTGTTTGTTCAATGTTTGGAGATCTGTGTTGCACTATCATCCCCAACAACACTGCGCCGGACGGTTCAGTCACAAAAGCACTGAATAGTCTGAAGGCACTGTCAAAAGAAATGCAGGAAGCATCAGGTGTGAACAATCCATTTGGAGATTGGATGGAAAACATGTTTGGAAAATGGAAGAACCTGATCTTGTCAATAGCAGTGTCAGTGGGTGTGTTCATTGCAATACTGGTCTCATGTGGATGTTGTATAATACCCTGTATTCGTTCTTTGGTTGGCCATCTCATCACCACTGCCCTCTCCAAGGAACCACAACCACCCCCTCCTTATGGAGCTTACCCAGTATGGGAAGAGCAGACCAGCCTGGTAGGGTCAGGTGAGGCAGAGCTAGACACAAGCGTGTGAACAGGGCAGGAAGGTAAAGAAAGTGACGTCCTTCAGACGTCAAGAGAGGGATTTATTGATAAAATTAGCTTATGTGTAGCTTTAATTAGCAATTAGCTTATGTGTAGCCTTAATTGGCAATCAGCTTATATGCAGTGTTAATTAAACACTAGTTTACATTTGTAGTTTTAATAACCATTAGCTTATGCAGCTCTATTAACCACTCATACTATACGAGCAGGGCAAGGGAGAAGGCCAGAGAGAGATTACTGACTTAACTGCGTCACAAGGAACAGGCAGCCATCTTTTGATAGATAAGAGAGGAAACAATAAGACAGGAACAACGCCCCAAGCTGAGCCCAGCTCTTCACACACTCTTTCCCAGGTCCGCTCTCATGCAACACTTCACACACACTGATAGAAGAAATGCCTTCTGGGAGGGGCCAAGGTGAACGGACGTTCACGGCCTCCACCCAGGCTGTATACATGTACAAACATGCACCGCCTGCTACTTTGACTTTGACAAATGGACATCAAGGGGAGGTACCCTATATTAAGCTTCACACTGCCGTGTTGAAGTGTGTCTCATGGTGAATCTCTGCGAAGTGCAACCATTAGCACCCATGCATGTTTAATTGTTTGGGCTGAATAACTCTGTTGATAAATAAACTATTGCTTTTGATAATTACTATACGCCTCTTGAGAGCTTCTGTTTCATTCTTAAATCTGCTCTGAGTGTGAAAGATAGTTTATATTTTCACAACAACTTGTGTGCTGCAGACCTCAGTGTCGGTTTGACTTTCTCCCGCATGTGTAGATTCACTGTCCCTGTGTTAGCCTGCTTACATTAGCCGTTTCTTACTGCTGCCGAATGCAGCAGACGTAAGTTAATACACGCGTGTCTTGTTTACTTTCTAAGCTAAGCTAAATACTAGCAGAGTTTGGGTGAGGGTGGCTGAGTTTGATTAGCCGAATATGGATACAATTTGACCGGATTCAAATCAGAGCTTTCGCGCTACGTTGCACACTTTGGAGCCGAGATATCGCAACGTTTTTACGGACAGCGACACGCTCTCTCTCTCTACAACCAACCACAGCTAAAGTCATGGAGTAGCGTTACCTGAGGAAAGCAGGTACGATAGTAGTAATAAGCTATGTGTGGACATCCATTGCTAAATAATCCAGAGTCACCGTAACCGTGCACTTTATCACTGTAAGTATTGTTTTACCATATGTTCCAGAAAGAGTTATTTTTGTACGACAGATGAATGCTCATTGTCTATAACAGGGGAATTAGTTTGAAGAGAAGTCTGTATGATTTATTCGTGAATAAGGGCAGTTTGTTATGATGCAGAACATGCTGAATTCTGTGTTTTTACTACGAGGACGTTGCTACAGACCCGATTGTATTTATTTTCCGATTGGTTATCTTTCCAATGATAGAAGAGATGTGTTAACTTGGGGGTAACATTTCTATTTGTTAATAATATTGAATTAATAAAAGATAATTGAAGTAAATGTATCTATATTTTTTTTTACATGATAAATCTTTACAAATATGCTGTGTTTTTACAAATAGCAGAAAGTCACAGTGAGAAAAATATATAATATTTGCTACTTTCCTTGACAATAATTTTTTCATCAAGATAACTTAACCTTCATTGATTGTTCTGACTTTATTACAGCAACTTCTGACTGCAAAAGTGTCCTGTGTCTGCTATCCCCCAGAGTGTCCTGGTCAACCTCACTGACTGCACCATCCCACCACAAGAGTGTCCTGGTCAACCTCACTGACCTGCCAGGCATGAAACGGTGAATTTTTATGACTGAACAAGCGATTCCAATGTTAAAAAGCTTATGTGTGATGGTCTAGCTAAATTATGTGGAGGTGTATGGAGTGTAGTGTATCTCTATCTGATAGATATGAGCTACTAAAACATATTAGACTACAGCACAGGCAGCGCTAGCCATGCCCACACATAAACTGCCCATGTACTTTTAAGATGTGGAATGCTTTGCACATTCATTTAAGTACAGTCCATCTTCAACAAAACTCCCAGGAGCTGCTAGAATTGTCAACATTCAGTTGTCATTTGTGCACTTGTATTGATCTTCCACAGAGAAGGATTCTTTTTTACACATTTGCACTCATTTGAAGAGTCAAGAAACTGTTACTTGTATGTTTGGGGGTTGCAGTGTTCAAACAAATGTATACGGAACATTTCACTCTCACAAGACCAGGAAACACAATCCACATACGTTAAAATATTTCAAGTAGTTACAACCAGTGAAGTTTCACAAGAATCCTGTGATAATCCTGAGGAAGATGAACATACTCAAGATAACCCTGCAGTTGAAGATGCGTGTATTGTGCATTTGCATGTCTTGAACGGACTGAACTGCAATATCAAATGTGTACCGAACAACAGTGACAACAAAATAGCCAAACTAATTTCTTTTTTGTGTAGGTGAATGCAGAATTCAAGAGAATCACAACAATCAATTTGCAGTCAAAGTTCTTCTCCCAGCTGGATCTTCACTCTGAAAACCTGATCCAGGTGTATGCCAAGAAAGGTGGAGTTCAAGGGAGAAAGATCAAGAGCATCATGGTACCCATAACCCAGGTATGATAACAATGGAAAAGTTAAAGAGAGGCTATTCTACTCGTAGAGCTTTTGTATTTTTTTACTTCCCCGTTGCTCTTATTGGTTGTCTGCACCTGTTGATAACGCCCCATGGCAATTTAAAATGAACTGAGAGGTTCCAGAATAATACGCATTTCTGAAATTAGGGTGGCGATGCCAAGCTGTGATCGGTAGCGAACATTCAAAAACCTTGGGAGATTAATAAGAAACTTTAGGAAAGGTGTAGTTGAAGTCATAGGCGCCAGCAGCTACTGGATCCCAAGGGTTCACATACTAATGCACACATGGATATTGCATGGTTAATCATTGTGATTAATAAGCTGGTTGGTTGAGATGGTGTTCCTAATGTTATTTAATTTTGCATATTTTCTCTTATCTGCATACTTAGACTGACAGCGTTGACGTCAGACGAGAATGCGTCCTCAAAGGTCTGTGTCTACCTGAACGAAGATCCAGAGAAGCTGGTGAGGGACAAGGTATGTTCATTTACCTTTATCTTTATTTGGGGATGATCACAGTTGGAATAGATGTGGTTTCCTCTTGGTTGCCATTAGCTTTAAAAACGTGAAACTTTTATTTACCTTAGTAATGCTAGAATAACAACCACTGATCTCATGGTAACAGACAAGCCACTGGTAGGGCTTAGTCATTGAAGTAGCTCACCATGGCTCAGTGAAACAATTTAATATCAGGTAGTCATAATGTCTTTTAATTATGTGAATAAAGTTATTGATAGCTGTTTATACAGTCAAATTAACATGTGCAATAAAAATGGGATGTAATGCAAATAAGTGAAAAATGATTGCCCTTGTTAATTGTTTTGTCACAGAATTTCGAAAGCAGTCAAACGGCCATGGCAGAGACCGTCTTTGGAATCCTTGTCATTCGAAAAGAAGGTGCAGAGCCCAGTGATGACCCTGAGGATGCTGGAGTCATTCTGGAGGGGGTGGAAGTGCTAGATGAGTTGGAAAAGGTACCTTTTGCGGTGTCAATGTTGCTTGCGCTTGTGTATGCTCTCAACCTGAGCTACCTTCCAGAGCTCAAGTACACATTCGAAGCTCTGCAGAAGATCATGATGGAACTAAATGGAAACAAACTATCCATAAAAGGACAAGCTCTCAAAACAAAGCTTTTCCATTCGTTTGAGACTGCCCACTGATGGCTAAAGCAGATAAGAAACTTCCGTGTTTCTGTGCTATATTCTGTAATCCTGTGAGTTCACCAGGACATTAAACGACAAGTGCAGTAAGTTAGTAATTGCAAATGTTTAAAAGGAATGTTTTTAATGTTTTAAGAAGAATGTTTGAAATCTTTTAAGAAGAATGTTAGAAAGGTTTTAAGAGGAATGTGTTTGTTTTTTTAAACCGCTTGTTTTTTTTCAAATGGATGAAGTACCAAGATCCACTATGTTGGCACTTTCAAAAATAAGTGAAGCAGTGTACTTTATTATTTTGAATAATATATATATATATATATATATATATATATATATATATATTATATTATTTTGAATGTCATAGAAAGTTGAGAAAACTTGTAATTTTGATATGTATGTTTGCAAGCAACTGGTTGTTAAAACATTATTCAGTGCCTCCTTTGAGAAATACAATTGTATTGCAACATCTCCCATTTGTCTTGTTATGTTTCCAGCCGGCTGTATATTTTGTTAAAACTTAAGTTTCAGTTCTGGTTCACGGTAAACGTTTAAAATATGTTAACACTCTAAAGTTATTTTTAGAATTACCTCAGCTAAATCATGGAAAGTATTTCAACACGATTAAACGTGGAGTTGTCAGGTGCTTGTATGGGTCTATAGACCCATACAAGCACCTGACAACTCCACGTTTAATCAAAAAAACGACGCTTTCAACTAACTTAATAAAATCAGGGAAAGGATTTCCACACGATTAAAATGCTTTCTTTAAGCAAAAAGCGATTCTGTTGGTCCAATATAATTTACTTGGGCCGGATCAACGTAATTTATTAGGGTTAGTCCAACCTATTTTACTTGGGCCGGATTAAATTAATTCATTTGGGTTGGTCCAACTTAATTGACTATTGTATTTTTTACTAATGTAGAATTAGTCAAACCCACCCTATTAAATTGAGTTGGACACAACCCAAGTAAATGCGTTGAACCAACCCTCATAAATTAAGTTGATCCTACTCAAGTACTTTAAGTTGTATCAACATAATTTTTTTATGCTTAAAGAAAGCATTTTAATCATGTGGAAATCCTTTCCATGATTTTATTAAGTTCGTTGAAAGCGTCGTTTTTTTGAGTGTATCCCCCTTCTATCCCACTCTAGCTGTTACCGAACTTTCCAAACCTACCGAACCTTCTGAAAAACTTCTGAACAAATTACTGGAAAGTGATTTCTGAAATCCTATATTCTGAAGTAAATTACATGGTTATCACAACCTGTCTGTTGAACGAAAACCTGAGAGTCTCTCATCTCGCCCACTCTCTGTCTCTCCACTGATCCTCTGATCCAGGGGTCCCCAACCTTCTTTGCACCACGGACCGGTTTTATGTAGCCATTATTTTCACGGACCGGCATGAAAAAAACAAACTGAAAATACAACTGAAAAATACAACTCGCCATATCGCTGAATCAGTGGGAGCCCTGGGCTTGTTTCTCTGCAACGAGCCGGTCCCATCTAGGGGTGATGGGAGACAATGACACCCGAAGTGTGTTCCTTATGTCCAGTCTGTTCCGTAACTTTGTCTTGGTTGCTGTCACTGCAGAAAAGCCCGCTTCACAAAGATAGGATGTTGGAAATGGTAGCAAGGTTTTCAGTGCTTTTGTGGCGATGTCAGGATATTCTGCCTTGATTTTCATCCAGAACATCGGCAGAGTGGTTGTCTCAAATGTACGTTTAAAGCCACCGTCATTTGCGATCTCCAGCAGCTGATCTTCTTGTTGCACGGACATGCTGGATTCGCCCGGTTTGTTTACAAATGGGTCGCGGATCCATTCCCTCGCCGTTCGTGGGTCTTTTGTGGTCGGGAAGTAGCGCTCAAACTCTTGTAAAAGCAGAGACAGGTGGTCGCGCACCAGCTGGGAGAATGCTGGCTCAGGCGCAGTGTCCTCCTCCAAAATCCCCACTAATGTTTGAAACATGTCAAATATCCCTCTGTCCACTCGCCGTCCCCATAATTCCAGTTTGGCTTTGAATGCAGCTACTTTATCTGCCAACTTGAACACAGTTGTCATTTTCCCCTGAAGTGACAGATTAAGTTCGTTGAGCAGGTTGAATATGTCGCACAGGTAAGCGAGTTTTGCGACCCAGTCCGCATCACTGAAATGAGCTGCCAGTGGCGACTTTTTTTCTGAGAGAAATCTCTGCAGCGGCTCTCGTAACTCAAACACTCTGGCGAGTGATTTTCCTCTGGATAGCCATCTTATTTCTGTGTGTAAGAGAAGGCGCCTGTGCTCTGCACCCATCTCCTCACAAAGCTGCTCGAACAGACGGGAGTTGAGTGCGTGTGCTTTGACGTGGTTAATAACTTTAACAACATCATTAAATACACCATGAAGTTCAGGTGACATTTTGCGGCTAGCCAGCATTTCCCTGTGAATGACACAGTGCGTAGACTCACATTCAGGTGCAACCTCCTTAATCCGAGTGGTTAATCCAGACAGCCGTCCAGTCATGGCAGCAGCTCCATCCGTGCACACGCCGACGCAAAAGGACCAGTTCAGTTTTCCCGATATGTAGTCATTCAGAGACTTGAATAGTTCTGCCGCTGTGGTGTTGGTTGGCAATAACAGTGCACAAAACATATCCTCATGCACATCCTCCTCATTAAGATATCGCACATAAACGAGTAATATTGCCTTGTTGTCAATATCAGTAGACTCATCAACCTGGATTGCGTACCACGGTGACTTTTTAATCCTCTCCAACAGCTGCGTCTCAATGTCCTCTGCGATGTCCTCGATTCGCCTGGTGACGGTGGTAGCAGAAAGAGGCACCTGTGCCACCTTTTTAACTGCAGCCTCTCCTAAAAGTTCACGGCAAATATCCTTGGCGGCGGGCAGGATCAGCTCTTCACCAATAGTAAAAGGTGTTTTAGCCTTAGCAATGCGGTTAGCCACTAAGTATGATGCTCTCAGTGCACTTGCATTTACTGAAGTGGTGGCCCTCAGTAATTGCTTCTGTCTTTCTTGCTCACGTTTTTTTCTTTCAAAAAAATCCAAAGGCTTGTTTTTTAATCCAGGGTGCTTGGTCTCCATGTGCCGAAGCAGTTTTGAAGGCTTCATCGCCTCGTTTGCTAGCTTGTCGCCACATATTACGCAGAGCGGGCTTGGCGAGTGAGACTCACCTGTGGCGATAAATCCAAATTTTAAGTAGGACTCCTGGTATTGTCTGTTAAATGAAGCTTTCTTTTTCTTCTTGGAGGTCGAAGGCTCCTCTTCTGTCTCCTCAGTTGGCCTTTTCCCCTTTGCAAAGAAGCTCTCCAAAGATGTTTGTTCTTTACTCATTTTCGCTGGTTTGCGGGCTTAGTTTTGGAATGACGCATCACGTGACCGAGACGTCTTTACGTGTCAAGAGGCACAGGCAGTTAAGCAGCACAAGAGAATCCGGTCGTTTTTCAAAATAAAACATCTTTCAGACTCTAATAAGCAATACAACAGAAATTATATAAATTATTTATTTTTTCTGTGCGGCCCGGTAACAAATGACTTACGGCCCGGTACCGGTCCGTGGCCCGGTGGTTGGGGACCACTGCTCTGATCCACTCATGCAGAGAACTTGCAACAGAACAAGATTATTTTCAACACATAAATGGACATCTCAGGCATGATGAAACGGTTACATGTATGTTTCTAGGATGCACATTTAAAACTAATATTTACAGTACATTCAGCACACACAAAAACAGGAAACACAAGCACCATTCATTAAATGACTTTAAAGCCAATGTCGTCAGTACAAACAGTCAGTTTCATCAGTCAGACAGTTCTGCAGTTGGGCCAACAGAGTCTGTGGATACAGATAATGAATACGAAACGCTAAGTCATGGTGATGCTGCGGGGATACACCTGCCAAATTTGATTGAAGAGAAAATTGCGTGCATTCTATTGAAGTTGGAAAATATTGTTCACGTTCCAAAGGCAATTATTGATGAGGTCCTTTCTGAACTTCACTACATATTAAGTACAGAAGCTTTGCCTGTCACAAAAGCTATTGTTGCTGATGTATTCCAAAGTCATAAACTACAAGTGGAAGAGTCAGTAGTTGAAGAGCTTTCCAATGTTCTGTGCAAATCGAATCCATTGGGAATAGCTATTGCAACGGATGGCCCTCTTGCTACTGCATACAAACGTAACCGGTACTATACTTCCCATTTTGGTGTTTTAGAGCCGGTTGAGTACATTCTAGATGCCCAGAGGAATAGGACCTATCAATACATCCCTCTATTGCAATCGTTGCAACATTTGCTCTCTCGTCAAGGTGTCATTGAGATCTTAAAACTCCAACAATACAAGACCAGCTATTGTCTTGTCCCCAGAGTACAGAACCATAAGAGACGGTGAGTACTATAAACAAAACCCTTTTCTGTCAGGTGAAGGTTTGAGAATCGCAGTCAATCTTTATGTAGATGATTTTGAGATTTGTAACCCTCTTGGGACATCTCAAAAGAAGCACAAACTCTGTGGTGTCTACTGGGTTTTGGGCAATTTGCCACCAGGTTCCCATTCAACACTAAGCTCAATCTACTTAGCTGTTCTATCCAAGTCTGATGACATCAAGGCCTATGGCTATGGGAAAGTGTTGGAGCCTCTCTTGCTAGACTTGAGGATATTAGAACAGCACGGTGTCTTTGTTTCTCAACTTGGTCAGTTTGTTAAAGGTTCTGTCCAGTGTGTAATAGCTGACAATCTTGGAGCCCATGGGATAGGTGGATTTGTTGAGAGTTTTTCTGGTGGGTCAATATGCAGGTTTTGTACTGGAGATAAATCGGAATTTCAGACAAAGATGTCAAATCAGGTGCTTTCCAACTTAGAACAAGAGACATCCATGATCTTCAAGGATTCAAGGATTCAAGAGATTCTGCTCAAGAGAATGCAACCATTTGCTGTGGTGTAAAAAAACAGTGTGTTTTCACAGAGCACCTTTCGTATTTTCATGTCAACACTGGTTATCCTCCTGACATTGTGCACGATCTCTTTGAGGGTGTTGTTCCAGTTGAACTTGCACGCTGTATTGGTCTATTGATCGCCAAAAGATTCTTCACTCTTGATGGCCTTAACACATTGATCCAGACATTTCCATACAAATGGGGGGACAAAACCAATTGCCCTCATGCCATACCACGGTCTTTCACATCTCGCAACACTATTGGTGGCAATGCACATGAAAATTGGACATTGCTAAGATTGCTTCCCTTTGTGATTGGGCAAATCTTGCCAGAAGAGGAGCCAGCATGGCAGGTGATTCTAGATCTTAAGGACATAGTTGAGTTGGTTGTGACCCCTGTTCACACAGAAGAGACCATTGTGTATCTGGAGGCCAAGATCTATGATCACAGACAGCGCTATCTAGAACTCTTCCCACAAGTTAAGCTCATACCAAAACATCACTATTTAGAGCACTATCCGCAAATGATTCGTTGCTTCGGACCTGTAATTGCACTTTGGACGATGAGATTTGAGGCTAAACATAGCTTCTTCAAGCAGGTTGCACGTCATACTAATTGCTTTAAGAATATACCACGTTCACTAGCTGTTAAACACCAGTTCATGCTTGCCTACCACACACATTCCTCCAGTCTCAAGAAGTCATCCTTGGAGGTCACAAATGTCTCAATCATGCCTGTTGATGTCCTTAATGAGAGAGTAGTGTCTACACTGAAGCAGCGATACCCAGATGTGACTGAGGTTCATATGGCAAAAAATGTGTCTTGCAGTGGTATAACTTACAGTGAGGGGATGCTTATTGTACACGGATCTGAAGATGGACTGCCTAAATTCCATAAGATCATTCAACTGTGCATTCTTAAAGAAAAGTTAGGGTTTCTCGTAAAAGATGTATGTTCATGGTATAGGGAGCATTATGGTGGATTTGAGCTGTCTGCCTCAGCAACTGGAGAGGTTGCCCTAATTGAGCTTGGTGACTTGGTGGACCCATACCCCCTTGTGGAGTACATGGTTGGGGGTTTGAGGATGGTAATGTTGAAAAGATTCATCATCATTAAAGGTTAGTGTCATCAGGTCAAGTAGGCAAATTCTTAAACATTATATTTATTATCATCTCAAATATAACTCTAATATATTGGTTTCTTCTTTCTCCTGTAGATTAAAGGTGTTCCATAATGGCAGGTTCGGCTGTACTGCGGATTATCTTTGGTGATGAGTCTGACTCAAGAAAATTAGCCTTGGATTCTGGAATTCCAGCAACAGTGGAAGAGCTGCATATGGTAATAGAGAAATTCTTTCAATTGAAAGAGGACTTCCGTTTGCAATACATGGATGCTGACTTTAACGAGTTCATGAACCTTACTTCGGTGTCTGAAATTGAACATAAAAGCACACTGAAAGTAATTTACTCTCCTATATTGTCACCTGTGGAACCCTTCATCACTTTGTACACAGTAGACTCATCTGGTGAGACCTCGATTAGCACTGGCCCAGAGCCTCAAACCCCTTCACCAATAGCTTCATCCTGTAGCGATGATACGCTGTACACATCCACACCATGTTCATCCCCAGATACTCAGTCCTCATGACTCAATGTCTTTGTGGTCCCTGAATTCACCTACGAGGCTGAATTTGAGCTACAACAAAGGAATACAGAGTTTGAGATAAATGGAACATACTTCAGCCCTGCCCCAAAGCTGAAGGGAGTCATCCTTGGTGGCCTAGCCCAAGAAATGATGAAATACACAAAATACCCAAAAGACTATCAATATGAAGAAGTAGCAGCAGCTTTGACGAGGGCACATCCTTGTTTGGGCCAGCTGGGAACTACGACGGGATTTTGGGGATGGAAACAGTCACTTAAGTATAAAATGCAAAACTATCGAACAAAGCTTGGGCGGCTTGGACACTCTGAAATCCGTATGAACTCCATGAAGCACAAACGAGAAGGCCAAGGCAAAGCTGCAGCCAACATCAAGAAACCAAGAAAGGCTGAAGTTAACTACCTTCCGCTGCACCCAAAAGGCGAAACAACAGAAAGCTTGGAGAACGAGAGAATTGCTTTATTGTCATAACTGAAAAAGCGGAACAATGAAGTGGTGATAAAAGCCAAAATGGAAAAAACCTTCTCCCACAGGCGACTAGAGATCATAGAGCAGAGGCCTATGATAGAAGAAGTCAAAGACAGATGGCCTGCCTTGTTCCAGCAGAGTGAAGTAAGTAAATGTGTATGTTTGTATGTGTTGACCATTTTGATGATTATTGACTGCACAATTTCAATTTGAATTTACTAATAATCCTACATCCCTATATGGTAGTAACTATAACAAACAAGTAACACTTTTATGTATTTTCTTTTTTTTGTTAAAAATAATATTCAGGTGAATGCAGAGTTCTTGCGGATCACCACCAAGCCATTACAGTCCAAGTTCTTGTCACAGCTGGACCACTTTTCAGGCAAGCTGATACAGATCTTCAACGGCCTCGGAGGTGTGTAGGGGAAAAAGATCAAAGCTGTCCTGGCAATCAATGAATCGGGTAGTACAAATGCATAGAACATCCTTTTCACTGAATTAGGTTGGTTATTGTAACATTTTCTTATCTATATCTGTTCATTTAAACACATTTGATGAATGGTAAATGGCCTGCTTATATCGTGCTTTTATCCAAAGCGCTTTACAGTGTTTGCATTAATTCATACACACACGCCAATGAATATGAAATTCATGACAGGCAACAGCCAGTTAGGGGCATTTAGGGGTTAGGTGTTCAGGGACACTTCAACAGATATAACCCTCTGGACTTCAGCCAACCTGCTCTCCACCCTGTGCCACCGTCGCACCCACATTTACCTAATTTCTTTCCTGATTTGTTGCCCTTGTTTCAGTGTGACAACATTAACACCAGGAGGGAGTGCATCCTGAGAAGCCTGGTCATCTATCTTAATGAAGATCCAGACTCTTTCTTCAAGGAGTATCTGGCAAGTTTGAATCTGCTGGTGATGATTTAAGAATGCTTATTTTATAATGCATATATATATTTCGGGTTTTACTTAACACAAGTATTCTGTGTTTTTGTTGTTGTTCAGGCCTCCGCCCCTGAGGATGCAGAGAGGGACATTGCAGACACTGTCATGGGGATTTACATGATCAGAAGAGATGGGGAGCCAGAGGACGTGGGAATTGTGCTGGAAGGCGTTCAAATCCTGAACAAAATAGACGGTGTCGTCATGGCAATCATCATGCTGTTCGGGTTCATTTATGCCCTTGACCTCAGCTTTCCGGACAACCTCAAATACACCTTTGAGTTTCTCCAGAAGATAATCATGAACTTGGATGGGCACAGGCTGAATGCAAAGATACAGCAGCTAAAAATCAAGTTGTTTGCATGCGGTGAACATGCGGTGACAAGTTCACGACAATCAATGACTTCACTTTGTGCATTAAACTTTCTTATATGTCAAAACCTAAAACTATATCCCTTTGGAGAGCAGTTCAAAGCCTCCACCTTGAGTGCAGTGCATCGTTGTTTGTGGCACTGCACGATTTGGGATAGCTGGGTCTTTATTTTTCCTTATTTCAATTTTTTGCTTTGCTGTTACAAGAGTACTATTTCCAGGGTACTACCCTAATAACTACCCTCACAAAATGTTCTTTAAAAAAAAAAGTTAATATCTTGCTGTGTGTAGGTTTGTTGTCATCAACTTTGTCGATAATTTAAAGATGTAACAGCACAAGATGCACTCAATAGATAATTCTTGCAGTTTGTTAATTTCCTAGACAGTTTGTTTATTTGTTTTTAAAAAGACTGTTTTAAACTTTAATAAAAACACCTGAACTAGGTTTTTGGCTTATGTGTCTTAATTGGGGATCAAATAGAAAAAAGGTTTTTACCTGATTAATTCATTTCCAATTAATTATATAATATTGAGTTGAACAAACATAAATCAAGTTCATTTCATTCATGGTATTTTTTTTATTTAGGTTGCATCTGATATAAATGAGTCGGACTAACTCAATTAAATATCATGTCATTAATGGTATTATTTTATTTAGGGTACATTTGATAAAAATGAGTCGGACTAACTCAATTAAATTATATTGCATAGATGTGTTTAGTTCATCCAATGAATTATTTTTTTGAGTGCACACAGGTGTTTGCGATTGAGCCAATTAGTGATGTTGATGAACATCCAGTCTCACAGACACACATGCACTCCTCTCTCCCTCTCTCTCTCTCTCTCTCTCTCTCTCTCACACACACACACACACACACACAGTCATTTCAGGTCTTGGAGACTTTTAGAGGACCCCCCCCCCCCCCCACACACACACACACACCCCATTTTAAAATAAAAGCCGCACACACATGATTTGTTGCAGCTGTTACATGTTGCAGCTCGGCCAATCAAATATGGGTATTCTGATAAGTTTCCTGATTCGAGTGACATTTACACACACCGCGACACAAGAGGGAGAGACGAGGAAAGACATGGCAGAGCAGGACAACAGTCATGTAAGCTGTAAAAGATAAAACATAGTACAATCTCCAAATGAGAAAGTTTGCCAGAGATATCGGAGCCTCTCTCTAATTCTTTCTTCTCTCTCTCACACACTCACTAATTCTTTCTTTTCTCTCTCGCTCACTCACTAATTCTTTCTTCTCTCTCTCACTAATTCTTTCTTCTCTCTCTCTCTTTTTATGTGTTATCCATTATTATTATTATATATTACATATTGTATAATAATAATTAAAATTTTCTTTTTTAAAGAACATTTCCCTCATCTTCCCCCTCCAATTGGCTAAGGCCTTGTGGTGCTGCCTACAACCAAACCTAAAATATGAATGGAATTTTATATATCTATATATATATATGAGTGGATGTTTATGTGTGTGTATGTTTTAGGTAAATTCGAAGTTCGGTGGTAAACTATATTATATATATGTAATAACTGACATGTTGCAGCTTGTTGGTCCCGGAACTTTGTTTTGAAAGATGTGCCACAGATAATGCCACAGCCGGGAGGATAGTTTCTGCGCTGCTTGACATTTTCCCGCAGATCCAATCGTCTCCCTCATTTGCTGATATGGCAACAAGCTAATTCAAAGGCCGTCTGAATATCATAGGCCTCGATCGGAAGCTTAGTGGCTTTACTTTCAAAATAATAGCAAGAGCAGTAAACTGAAACCGTGATTATATCAATCGTCAATATAAAACCGTTCATGAACTAGGCATGCCTTTTACTGTGTTAATTTACGTTGCTAAAGAAAGTGTATTAACACTGGTTTTATTTTTGAAAACTTGAACAGGAAGTGCTGCAATCAGTATGGCGACCTTGACACTGTTGTGGTAAAGACGTTCAGCTGCGGTAGTTTGAGGAGCGGTAGACGTTTAGAGGAGGACAGAAGAGGAGACAGCGCAGAACAGGAGTCAGTGGACTACATACATGGCCCCGGTGTTTAAGGAGTGAAGAATGGGCTCCACGTTATCGCAGCTATGGCCAGATTCACCAACAGAAGCGCCGAGGACAGGGGCTCACGGGTAACGGCCCCCACTGATCGCGGAGAGGCGCGGGACCTGGCCGAGCCCCGGGAACTGTCTCTGGAGGAGGTGCTGAAGTCTTACGAGCAGCCCATTAACGAGGAGCAGGCATGGGCGGTGTGCTACCAGTGCTGTAGCGGGTTGAGGGTGCCCCGCCCGCCCACCGGGACAGTCAGTCGGGTGAAGGACCCGTCCTCCATCCTCCTGCAAAGGGACGGAACCGTGTCATTGCACCAGGAGCCGCGACGCAACGGTAGGACGGCTGACCGTCGATGGCCAATAACTTCCCTCTGCTTTTCCCCTTGTTAGTAAAAGCTCTGACAAAACTCAGCTATGAAAAAAGTAAATTCTAACAATGTGTCCATGCCGTTTGAAGTAAGTTAGCCCTTACCGTTTGACACAACATTATACTTAAATATTAGGATCCACTTTTCAATTCGGCGTAAGATTATGTCCCTGAATCGGCACTATCTTTAAGTAAAACACCGACTTTTTCATGTGGTCCGCCTGTTTCCTGCAGTACTTTTTCCGGTAAACCCCTCCGCGATACCCGGGCAACTAAACTGCGAACCGATGTTAACTTTATTTTTTATAACAAACTACATACGGTTTGGGTGAACATATCAGCGCGGAATTGGAGAGTGTCTACCAGTACTTCATAAAAGATATTGAATCATGTTTAGTCTCGCAGGAACCTTGAACTAAAAGCAGCCACCTGAAATGATTCGAATTTCAGAGGGAGTTTGGTACGCAGGAACATCTTCGGAGAGAAACGCATTGGTGCTCTCCGTCATAAACACCATTTAATATTCATGCATAATCGACTTTTAACTACATTATTTATCATTATTAAGCTGACACAGTATTTTGAAATTCGGATAGCTAAGTCGCTTTTGTGTCGCCCTCTTGATGCCAACAAGGATGACTTGTATTGTGCCGGTAAATGATTAATTATTCATGGAGAACAGCTTCACCCAAGCATCCCCTCTTTGCAAAGACTGTTTTGGAGACTTCAAAGGGTGGATGGAAGCCCGAAGGATTTTTACGCAGTCTTCTAGTTGTTTCCCCGCTGACTTGTGCCCCATATCCCACTGTATGTATGTGAAGTGTATGTCCTCACTTCGGACTGGGACTTCAGACATTTACATGCCAAGCTTAATTAAAAAAAGGTTTTATTTGGACTGTATATGTTTCATTTGCATACCTGTTTTGAGATCTTTTGAGAGCCACTTGATAATGAATCAAAAAAATCAACCTTTCTTTTCCTTTTTATTTTCTGAAACTGATTGTAGCTTATTGCCCCGAACTTTCAGAACGTCACGGGGAGTTTCTCAAAGGTCTCAAGTCATAATTCTGTGTTCATTTTGCACTAAAACATACAGCCAGAAGATTTGAATTTCCCTGTGCTCGGTCCCAGAGAAGACCTGATGCATATTAAACACAGTGAGAAATATTGAGAGAAGCAGGAATGTGAGTTATCAAATTTCAGTAACAGGATAGCCCCGGCTTTTGTTGATTATGGAACAAGATGGCATCTATCTTAAACCATTATTTTAAAATTCCTGCTGTGTTGAACTGTAGAATTAGTCATGCACTATAAAATGACTCCATAGCCCCCAAGTAGATGTTTACACTCTGCTGAATACTGTATACATGGTGAGGTGGTAATAGTGGTGAGATTCTAATAATGATTCACTTTCTATTCTATTCAATTAGATTATAGTGACATTTAGCCAGGGACTCATTGGATCCCCCTCATGGTGCATGGGGGAGACACTGGAACTACCATAGGAGCAAGACACAGACTTTATAGTTGGTTAGGCTCTTTTTGTCATTGTTTAGTTTCTCTTTGTACTCGTTAGGCATGTCTCTGAGGTTTTGAGTCACTTTGTAGTTGTCTGGAGTCTCTTTGTAGTTGTTTTGCCCCTTTTCCTACTGTGAGTCTCTTTGCGGCTGTTGCATTACTTTGTAGTTGTTTTGAGTCTCTTTCGTTTCTTTATGGTCATTTTGAGTCTCTTCCTGGTTGATGCGTGTCTCTTTGTCGGTGAAGGCCAGGGGGACCCCTGACCATTTTTAACCCCTGAGCCTGTGCTCTGTAGGCCCGGTCAGTTCCATGGGAGAACTACTGAAGTTCCTTGCGAACCACGTTTGCCATTTAACAGTTGCAAACACTTTGCTGTGATCATTAGTTGCCGGCGCTCACTGAGCTCTCATTAGCACAGTTGTTTATCCTTGTAGCCTGTGTTGGTTCACGCTCCGCTGATCCATAAGTAAACACAATTCACATCGAGGTCGCGGTGCAAATCCCTTAACCAGCATGAAGGGAGTCTATTATCGAGTCTGTCTACATTATTAATCTAGCCAGTCAGAGGAGCCTTTGCATTGTTTGAGCGGCTAGATTCATTCATTAATAATGCAGAGTATTTTTATTGACCACTTTAATTTATATTTGTACCACTCATACAAGAGAAATGTAAGGTCACAGAAACCTACCACTGGGCCTCATTTCACAGAGATAGAAGTATAACTTAAAAGATAGATTATAGTCCTGATTAAACACTGAGGACGTGAACAGATTTGTGCCACACATAAAGATTGTTTGTTTAAATGAACTCCCTTTGCTGTCTTTCTCCAAGCTGTCGCTGTCCAATAAAGCAGCAAGGCTGAAAAAACATCTTTTCAAAAGTTAGAATGATGTAACGGGAGAAAAACAGCAAATCCTGAAAACGAGCACGTTTGACATTTTTCCTTTTGAAATAACTTAAACAAATGTATTATGTGAATGATTGTCCATTGATTTCCTGTTGGTAGACCTACTTACTGGTAAATCCACTAATTGTTTGGGCACTAGTCTGATTTTTGTCAATTCAACTTTGGCTTTTGAGAAAACAATCTCACCACCAGGTCCACTCAGTAACTGTTCCAGCGCTTTCGGTCACATCACATGGTCTTCTTCAGCAGATGGACCACGCCCAGTTTGTTTTTCTTCTGAGCACTTTAAAGACGTCTTATATGTTGCCTTTAAGATAAGATAAGATCGACTTTATTGTCCTGAAGGAAATTTGTCTTGGAAACATACAGTGTCTGCTGTTAAAACAATACAAATAACATATTGCATACATACATTACATACACAGACTGTCGCCCATCCACATACACGCACACACAGTACCTACAGTACAGTACACCAGCAAAAGGTGACATTTTTGGCCATTTCGGCCAAATCTAGTGTATTGTAACTTTAGGATTCACAGCACGTATCCTGGGCATTCTCAAATCACCTTCTATATTCTGGAAATCTAACCCTCATCAGGTTGTACACCAATCTTCAACGGAGGAGGAAGTTACTGTGAATCCAAATACGAGCCTCTGGTGTCTGGTAGCAGACAACCTGCAGAGACAGCAGCACCACGTCCGCCGATAGCGCCACTCACCGGCGTTTCTGCTTTCGCTTTCTTCCTCTTTAGTCCCCTTTGGTATGAAACATGACGGGTCGTCCCCGCTGGTAAACGAGTCCGTGTGTGAAGCTTACTGATGTCGATGACATCAGCAGGTTGCAGCAACTATCTGGCAGTCAACCCCTTCAGAGAGTGCACAACTCTACCTGAAACAGCCGTAATACAAACTGTTTGATGAAGGGTTCGTATTAGTTTTGCCTCTGGAGAAACTGGTCAGGGAGCTGCTAGCTTGGCACAGGCGATGTAGGTAAGGGAGAGGCGGTCAGCCTCTATCAGAAGAGGAGAGGTGCTAAAAAGTTGTCTCGTGGGCTTTTCACACTGCACACACAGCAAAGAATTGACCCTGAGATAAACACATTACAACTAGGACTATGCGATTCCCATTGCACTCCTGCTAGCCCTGGGTTCAATGTCCGTTGTAACGGGTGACTAATGTTTGCCTACTTCTAGCGCTGTTTATCTGGTTCAGTCGATTTTTCAGGAGATAACCCCGCAAAGGTGGTGCTAACCCTGCTCTATAGCAGGGCCTGCAAGCCCTGGGCTAAAGTCAGGGTTAGCCCACTTTGCAATGTGAGGATTGTGCCAGTGTGATAGTTATCTTATCAACACGGCTAACAGCTCACTTGGCCTTCGTATTTTATTTAAAGCTAGGGTTGATAATCTTGAGAAACCAGGAAGAGTATACAGATTAAAAAAAATATCCAACTTAAAATAAAAACCCTGGCCAACTCTTTTCCAATGAAAGTGGCGAGCAGCACTAGCTTCAAAAGTCCCCAAGTGTACCGAGAAAGTCAGAAACACCGACAGCCCGTCCCTTCAGGCCTCCCTTAAAGCCACTCCCCCAAAACGATCATTTAAATGAACGTTAACAGCGAACATGGCTATTGTTAACACTCACCGCTGTCCAGCTGGCACCTGGGACAGATACCAGATTTTTCATTTTCATTTGTCAGAGCATTTCATTTTTTGATTTCTGTTGGGATGTTAAGAGAATTTCAATAAACATAGAATGAATGTTTTTGAAGAAGCTTTAATATAAAATATTGATTAATGCAGCTTTAAGCATATAGAGAGGAACGAACAAATGAAATGGACAGAATGATGATATATTTCAACATTACTCAAATATGCCTATCAACAGAGCTGTGAAACTTTGTCCTCCTTCTTCTTTGGTTGATGAGATAAGATCTACTGTATTATCCCCTTGGGCTAACCTTTCTTTGACCCAGCATCCTTACAATCATTCGCACATTAAAAGGCAAATAGACAATATTCATGCTTTAAAAACTATAAAGCAATAATGCTAAAGAGCCTCTATTATTTCTGTCAAAGTTGGTATCCAGGAAATGATTTAATATAATATTTTAGCGACTATAACTATAGGCCTGTTTTTTTTTCTTCAATTTGTCATAACACCCACATTTCAGTTCAAATAACATATTTTATACCTGGCTTTGAGAAATCTAAACATGGTTTCTGCTTGTTTTATTTATAAAGGTGATATAAAAAGTATTGAGATTTGTACTTTGCTCAAATGGAAACCCAATACTCTCTTGTAATACTGAGGACGTTAGTCCCCTCGCATCACAAGTGCGGGACTGTCCTCAAATGAGCCTGGATCACTTTAATGGCGCTGTACCTTCATCCCCATTAATTGATTTATGACTAAGTGGTCCGAATGGAAATCGTATTGTCCCTCGTAAAGACTGACTGAGCTCACTGCAACTGCAACATGTATTCAGAATATAAATATATAAGTGCTCAGTTTGACCGTGTTGGTACATACGAGGCGCTGAGAAGCTCTTGATTTGTCATCGATTTATTTTTTTGATATCTTCCTCCTGCGTCAACTGGACTGCATCCTAATCCGGGAACAATAAACAGATGTGGTAAAGGGATGAGCCGTGGTAGAACTTCAGATAAGCAGCAGTTTATGTGAAACGGGTCTGTTTGAAGGCTGCTGAAAGACATTGCTGGACAAATGCTAAAGGGTGAGGTGATTCGCTGAGTGCACTTAAGGCCAGCAGGAAGTCAAAGTCTGGATACATATCGCTCCTGTCAGATAAAAAAAAAGCTTGCATCACCCAAATGTCAACTGCTCTTTTTGTTTTTACGGATGAAAGACAAAAAGCAGTTTTTAGCTCGCTGACCGTTCATCGTTGAAACACGAGACTCAAGGAAATTCGATTGGCAAGCTTTTCCCATTACGCCATCACTCTGCTCCTCAAGAGATCATGCCAGATTTCTCTCACGGCAGTCACTTCACCGAACACGTAACATAGAAATGAACTCCAAATATATAAGTCGACTTAAGTTATTTTACGGATGTTTTCCCCCTTGATTGAAAATAAGTGCAAAGGTCAGCGCTCAAAGTGACAAACCCGACATATCCATTTAGAACTGGCTCTGCTCCTTCCCAGCCCAGTTTGTCTTCTGTCACTTTGTGGTTCCTTTTGAACTCAGTCTCTTAGACCTTTATTACCATGGCAACAGATGGCAAAGAGAGTATGCGTGTTAGTGTGAAAGGTGAGGATTTTGAGGAAGTATTTTTCCATCTTTACCTAGAATAAAGTGTGACTAAAAGCTAATGAGGAGGAACACTGTGGGGTTTGGTGGGAAGGAGTTCGTGGTTATTAAGACGCAACATTAAAGGACCAGTTTGTCGGGTTTAGTGTCACCTAGTGGTGAGGTTGCAGATTCAATGCCTTGTGTTCACAACTTTATTTTCATGTGTGTAATAGATGCAATTTGAAACATACACCTTGAAAACTGCAAACCTATCTACGTCATGTTTTTTTCTTAATGTTTGTTAAATTCTCAGTAGCGACAACTAAATGACATGCTTATTATACATATTACAAACAAAAACACTTTAAAAACTCAACAAAAATAATTTCAATGAATCATTTCATTTTTGCATTTTTTGGTATTTTGGTCAGACACATATGCAACGCTGATTACCGTAATATGTGTGGTATTTGTTATAAATGTACGTCGGTACATAGAGGGTGATAAGAAGCTGTACCTGGAGGGACTTAGGACCCAGGGGAATGTAGGTGAAGGAAATAGGAAGAGACGGAAGAGACGCCACACAAACAGCTGTTCATCGCTCGCTGCTGGCCGGTTGGCCGGCTGGTTCTTGTGTTAAAAATGTCCACTTAATAATAATAAAAAAAACTGCGATAATAACGCGTTCACTTGCCCATATACACAGTATATGTATATGTGTATATGTATATATGTATATATATGTATGTATGTATGTATGTATGTATGTATATATGTCTGTACATAGTAATTGAATGTTTATGCTTACCTCTGTTCTACTTGTCCTTGTTTTCTGTTTATTTGTCTATTTCTGTGTTTGTACGTTGAGAGCAACGTAAAAACCGGAGTGAAATTCCTTGTATGTGTACGCGTACATGGCCAATAAAGCTGATTGTGATTCTGGGTTAGAAAAGCACCGCAGCTCAAAGTGCCAAACATCCTTTCCCTGTGCATATATCTAACTGGGTTGTTGTGTTTTTTCCAACATCTAATCTCTTGGAAGTGTTTTTTCGATTGCAGATTCCTCCCCTCTCTGTTGTGTTCACTGACCTGTAACTGTGGGAAAGAGGCGGAGGTATCATCGGGTTGCATCTCGTGACCGGGCCGAGCATTATTTGAACCTGTCTGGCAGGTTTGCAGGGGTTCATGTTGTCTCTCATAACAGAGAGTCTCCTCGCCCCTCCTTCAGTGTCAGTTGCTGCCCTTTTGTTGCAGATTGAACGTCGGCGTTCACACGGGGGTCCGAGGTTCGAGTCCGGCTGTTGACAGGGGAGGATGCTGCGGTGGGCGGATCCCCTCCCCTCCATGACCTACGCTGATCTCTCTCTCTCTCTCTCTCTGATGTTTCCACCGGCTCCGTCCGTCTTTGTCTCCGTCTCCTGCTTCTCCTGTTCGTCCATTCTCCTGTTTCTCTGCAGAGAGTTGCTGATCGAGGAGTTTCAGGCCTCTCGGGTGTCATTGCTGACATGACGTCAGAGTTTTTACTCTCTCTCTCTCTCTCTCACACACATGACTGTGGGACATATGGAGTACCGCATTTGATTTATTGAGTAGAAGATTGAAAACCAGCTGACTGAGGGTTTTTTTTATACTCGTGCTGTAAAGCACGACTGTTAGTGGCATAAATAGCAGGTTTTCTTCAAACAACTTGCCGATTTAATCACCCAGTTAAATATGGAAGCATTCCTGTTTTTTGGTTGAAAGCTGCTCCTGTCTCCAGCCCCCAGGAAGTGACAAATACAATTTAACATGATGTATAAATCTCCTTTCTGAGCATTGCTGCAGCGAGTGCCAGCTGTTGGTGCAAAGCTTTATTTTGGAAAAGAAAATCAGGAAAGCAGAAAGCATAAGTAATGCTTTGTCTCTTCTCTGGGAGCATTTTGGGAAGACCCCAGTGACACTAATATTATTGTTATGCAACACCGGGTTGCACAACGAAATGCTCATTTCTTTAAAAATCTGAGACAAAACAAAAACGTGAAACCGATAAAAATGAACAAATCTGTGCAAAATTCTTAACAAGGCTGTAACTGCTTTTGCAGGAAAAACGTCAAAAACGTTTTACACCTAAAGAAGCAGACTACTCGAATCAAACCTTCCAATTAAATTATAGATTCAAGTTTAAAATGGGTAATAGAACCGTTCCTTTTATATGTGCCAGCAGAATCTCGGGCTCACTAATTATAGAAGAAAAATAGGACACTAACCCCAGAAGAAGACAAAATGCATTTGGACTTTCACAGAAACTGTCCAAACCTTGTATGGAGAGAGGAACAATATCCCCTCACTAGTGAGGACTCGGAGGTAGAGCAGGTCCTGTAATCGGGGGTTTGCCTGTTTGCTCCTCCAGTCCACATTTCGAATTGTCCTTGGGCAAGATACTGAACCCCAAATTGCCTGTGCATGAATGTGCATTAGTTTAGATGCCAGTGGCCGGGTGTGTGCGTGTGAATCTTGACATAGTGTGAAGCGCTTTGAGTGGCCAGCAGGCAGAGAAAGGCACGGTATAATTCCAAGTTCCTCTGCATTTATAGGACAAGATCTGAGGAAAAAAGATGGGAACCTAATCTCTACAGAAATAGACAAATGCAATTATTGGGGAAAAAACTGAAAAGTTATCAACGCCCAATATTTAATCAGCCCGAACACCAACAGTTTTTAAAGAAATAATCGGTTATTAAGCGCTAATTATTAAAATGAGTCACTGCAGAAAGATTTGGGACATTAAGTTCCCAGTTTAACAGAAGTGAAGACAGAAGTTGACTCCTATAATGTGACAATATGCTGTGAGAAAGAGAATTGGCTTGATATATCAATAGATAAATAAAACTGTCATGATGAACATTTGAATGGAATAAAAAGTAAAAAAGAATCACCCAGTCTTTAGTGTAAAATGTGGCGTGTCTCCTCCTCTGTCTCCTCAGATGACACTGATGGACCTCCTCCTCCACCTGCTGCAGAGCGTCAGGTGAGAAAGAAAGAGGACTTTTATTTGCAAACAAAAGGGATTTCCCAGCTGACATGAACTACATTTTACCTGTATTGTCAAATGTGGAACAGACTTTTGGAATAATATCTTATATTTGGCCTTTCTAAAGGCATCTATGTTGTCATCTTTCTCATCTTGGCAGATTGTAAATATCATGTTCATGCTTTTGTTGTAGTTATGGGATGCTTACTGGTAAAAGTGAGAGGTGACTGGTTAGAGAGCAAATTTACAACTGCCAGTACTGCAAAAACACAAAGTCTGTTTTGTCTGAGGGAATTTGTTTGCCTCTATCTGGGTGTTTGGCAGGATTAAGATTTTTCTGTTGTTGGTAAAGGACAACCTATTTATGCCCTTGTTGTATCTCCTCCAGCTGGTCCAGTCGCTGGGCGTGGCAATCTACTGCGCTCTGGACTGGGGGCTGGATGACAGCGAGGAGCGGGAGCTCAGCCCCCAGCTGGAACGCCTCATCGAACGCATGGCCGGAGGGGACCAGGGTCGAGAGAGTGTCTGTACTGTCGGGAAGTTCACCACAGATGAAGGGTACAGTGGCCAGGAGGAGGAGGAGGAGGAGGACGAGCAGGAGGGAGCGATGAGGCCGGTGTGCACGCTCCGCCAGGTGGCGGCGCTGTGTGCGTCTCGGCTGGCTGACCCCAGCTTTGCTCCGGAGCACTACCAGGCTGTCTGCAGGGCTCTGTTTGTAGAGACTCTGGAGCTGCAGACCTTCCTCATCAAGATCCGAGATGCTAAGGAGGTACGTCAGGTTGCCATGTCAAATTTACTTTTAAAGCTGCAATAAATACCGGAAAATAGACTCATGACCTACTTCTCAGCTGTGAACTTTCATCACTTCTGCCGCAGTGGCCTGCACCTCGCTGTGTGTGCGCCCTTTGAATCTGAAGTGCTTCCTGTTCACATGCCTCAGAGCAGAGACTGAATGACTGACGATGCCACCCCCACTGTTTCCTTCTAGTGCTCAACTTTAAATCTAGACTCCTGTTTACGCACGTCACGACAGATACTTTTCTTGGTTGATATATTGTCCCAAAAATAATTACAATTACAATATTAACCATATAACCATTTTATGCCACTGATATAAATATGACAGCATAATAATGTAAGTGCACCCTTTCACAGAGCAATGAACTTTTAATTCTTAAATTCTTAATTCTTAGCCACACAACCAATACAATAGATACAATGGACTCTACGCTCTGTTAACAGAAATACGCAATGTCTGCACAATGACAGACTCTTCATTGCATCATGTTGGTTAAAGTGTTGGTAACATTGCTATGTAAACAAACATGCATGTAAACACTACAGGCAAGATCGAGGTCATGTCCATGTACAATAAGTCAATAACTTCAAATGATCGGTCATGTCCATATATGGTACATTATGTCCATAACATAATCGTGACAGGGCTTCTGTTGTGTTGTTGTGTTAGACTGTTCATGTACATACAGTCGGTTAGTAGATGGATTCCCAGATGTGGAACAAAACGTCCAGAGAGTCATAGTTTGATTCAAATGTATGCTATTTAAAGTGTTCTTCAACAAATGCACCAATATATTGAATGCCGCACAGTAATTCATGTATTTTGTAAAGGTTAAATACATTTGGTAAAGGTTGACTTTTTAGGATTATTCCCATTATTATCTTATTTATAGTTTTGACCATGGCTTCCATCGGTAATAATAATATTCACCACATGACAGGTTCCCTGTTTACATTCAGTGTTGTTCCCCTCCATGTTTGCTACTGCAGCGCGCACTCTTCTCCCTCCCTGCCTTTGTCACCACACAGGTTTCTTGACGTTACCAACACCGACTGTCAATCACTGAAATGTTGATCCGCAGGACGGAAAAAACAAATCTTTTGCGAGAGAGTTCCAGAGTGTCGCATATATTGACATCTAAAAACAGTGAACCCGACCTGGTTGACAGGTAGTTACTGCGCCCCGAAGTGGTGGGATTATGATCTAAACCTGTCGGCTTGTTTATATACTATTTGTAGCCGTATTCTAAGATCTCGGAAAAAAAACATTAAATAGAATCAAACAGAATTAGGATTTGTTCTTTGTTTTTCTTGTTTTAAAGGCAAAAACCAGAAAAGGTGCGTGTTTTTGCTTTTTCAAAGCCTGCATAACTCTGAAAGAAAACGGTCTTCTGACACGTTGTTCTGCAGATTGAATGAAATGATTGGACATATATGCGGGAGCCATATATGTGCACATGGTTTCCCATATAGATTACAATTAACGATTAACGTTTCACTTTTGATTTTTGTTTTTACTTCCAAATAAAGTCTTCTGTTGAGGGAGTGAGGTTAAAGCCACCATGTGTAGAATTAGATGTTTTCTGACTTTGCTGCCCACCTAGTGTTACCATCATCGGAAAGGAAACTGATCACCTATCTGATTCAGGGACACAGGCTAAAAGCAACACATAGACAAGAGATGCACACACACGCTTATCCCGTTAAAATCAACATGACTATACTGCAGTCTATTTAAAGTTGTCGAGTACAAGCCTTTTAGATTTGGCATTTTGTGGCAGAAAAATCAAAAGTGTTTGAAATGATACTGTTGACACTGCAACTTTTCATAAAAAAAAACAAATGTGTCTGTTGCTTTTTGTTGCACAGATGCTGAAGAAGATCACAACAGAGGAAGCTGTGGAAGACAGGTCTACAGCTGAGCTGGACGCCCTGAAACACACAGACTGGGTGAGAAGAGCGAGAGCACAGTGTCACAGGGAGGACAATGGAACAGTGTTTCTGACCCAAGAAGGCGGTGTTGTCGTGTTGACGCATGCAGATATGGAGTGTGTGTGTGTTGTTGTTATTTCCATACCAGGCACGTCTGTGGGTGCAGCTGATGAAGGATCTCAGGCAGGGAGTGAAGCTGAAGAAGGTGCAGGAGCAGCCGTTCAACCTGCTGCCCACCGAGTTCAGCCTCACACCCTTTGAGATGCTGATGCAGGACATACGGACTCGCAAGTTCCAGCTACGCAAAGTCCTGGTGAGTGACGAGACACGGTTTAAAATAATCAAGTCAAGCATTAGTTATGATATGAATATGACTATATAATAGCCGTAATCATGTATATGCCATGAAAGCAGTTGAAATGTCAGTTGAGTGTCTGCACTGTTAATAGTCCATAGACTTGTAAAATACTGAAAGCAGTCGAAATGTCAGTAGAGGTGTTAAGTTGAAGGCAGCTAAATCAAAGCATCGCAGATCTTCTGGAGCAAATACAAGATCCTTCTTTCCTTGCTGAAATCATAACCCTGAGAGCAACATTTCTATCATCACTTGACTTTGATTAAATGGAGCATGAGGACATTGAGGGCAGACAGGAGTGAGACTGTGTGAGATTGAGACGCCTGTTTGTCATTTCAAGTCCTTGAAGCCATTATCCTCTTTTTCAGGAAATTCACCGCACTATATACTGTATAGGCTTTGTTACAGGAAGGAACTGTTATGTAGCAGGCATATATGAGGCAGTCACCTTGAGGCCTTCTCCACAGGCAGATACATAATTCAGCCTCGGAACACAAATATTAATGAAGGCTTCTCACAGCCTTCTGTCCTCACAAGCAGTTGCACAGAGATATCAGCCAACTCCACAGTTCCCCTCAGCTGTACGGAGCGCTTCAGCTTCTTTAAGCTCTTTTGTTTTGGTTTCATGGCTTCAACTGGTTCAGTCTCGCATGTCTTTTCAACCCCGTCTCCAGCAGCAGCTGTTTTTAGCGAGAAAACTCTAATAAACCCCGCTGTGCACTGCCCGCACAGCACCAAATGGCAGAAAACGTTAGCAGCAAGCTGCTGAACACTGTGCACCATTTAGCAGCTGCCAATTTAGTTTTTTTCAAAAGTTGGTGGAGATCAAAACAAAGCTAAAAGAAGAGTGAACCCGTGGTGCCGGGTTTCGGCACCACGTGTTAGATCCTGGGGTACTTCTGGCCCGATACGGGGCTACTTACTGACTCAGCTCTCTATTAAAAGATTGTCGAGCTGGTGTTCTTGCGAGGGAACTCGCCTGGCTCTTCTAACTACCGTTACTCCCGACGTCTACCCTGCTTCCACCGGTCTGAGTGCACTCGGTCGAGGGGCCACCTAGGCTCCTACCAGTCGCGTCGGTTATGGCAGCTTCCCTCTTATGGATCCGTGCTCTTGGTAAATGCCAGGTTAGGTTTTAACGGCTAGGATTACTTCTAAAACCGTAAGGGATTGTTAAGTGGATTCGGTCTTCTAGGATAACCTTACAGAACTCAGTTGTTAGACATACAATGGATTTAACTTTTTACTGCCACGAGGAACTTTTACTACTTGAGCAAATAAATGCACTTGAGAATTTTACTTTAAATGCAGATTAGATATTTATTGCAGGTTATATTTAGTTAGTTTGCAAGGGTTAAGCTACAGCTCACATAAAATGTTACTACACTTGATTCGTTACTTTAATTTTCTTCTTAGATTATACTCATTGGTTTTAGATGCCGAGACGGCTCGGTTGGAGCTGTATTTTCAATGGTGCGATAAAAAGGTTCTTTTGGAGTTGTTAGGAGCGAAGGTCTGGCCAGACCCTCGGTCCTCCTGCTCCCGCAGCGGAGTCCGTTCAACAGTCCTCAAGGCTCAGTACAAAGTCTTTCTAGGGCTGCCGCGTTCCTCCGTTGTTCAGTTGTTAAAGTCGAGCAGTGGGGAGAGGAAAATCTCCGTCTTTCAATTCTTTGTCCACAAACAGCGGTCTTCTTTCCGTGAACCGAGACGAAGTCCTCGAATACTTCAGTTGCAATCGTCCGTATCTTCTTCTCAGAGCATCTGGACGGCTCGTGTAGAAATCCTGTCTTGCTGTTTGCAAGTTACTTATTTTATAACACTTTTGGGCTGCCTCTCGCGTCTCTCCCCCCTCTTCCTCAACACGGCCTCCCTCAGCCCATGATTAACATGACATCATTGATTTGGTGCATGTGCTTCGAAAAGTACCTAACTTTTGTGTGTGTGTGCATGAGGAAATCACCCCAACTTCCCTGTCTGGGCGCTTACTTAATCAAGCTCTGCGCGTGTCTGGGTGTTCAACATCTGTTGTACTTCCCCTTTTCCTACACTCACACATTTCTAACACATATTAGTTATCATAATCACAGTTACAGTTGTTATAATCAGTTACAGTTGTTGTAATCAGTTTACTTAGTACACATTTGCTTATAAAATAATTATTGATCTCATCCTTCATCATTATTGTGCTTTGTATCTTTTCTTCTCAACCACCATTATTTCCCCATCCCTTGAAGCCAACACCCTGCTTACTTCCTCTTTCTCCGTACTTTCTACGCTCAGACTGCACTATACTCAGATACACTTATTATTATTATCAGGTTTACATTTGTTAAATCACTCTATGTATTAAACATTTGTTATGTAACGATCATACACTTTATCTTTCGATTACACTTTAACTATTGATTTCTGAGTATATGCTTTATGCTTTTTATATCCTGACCTTCCCCTGATCGTGTATGCATGTTTTCGAGGCAGCTCTCGTGAGCTCAACTCTTCTCGACAACGTGTTAATAGGTAAACATCTTTGCCATAAGGTGATGATATTCCAATGTTGTCTTCGGAGGGTGTTTGCATTGCTGCATGATCACTGTCATGATTTACAGACACAGTCCTACAGTTGGTGTTTTATTGTATTATTTAGGTGGACGGTGACGTTCCCACCAGAGTGAAGAGAAATGCCCATGAATTGATTCTGGATTTCATCAGATCAAGACCTCCTCTTAAACCAGTGAGTGGGTTTTTGCCTTCTTAAGTTCCCCAGAGAGATGCGAAGGAAGGTACATGTGTGCAATTTCCTCACCATTGAAAGTATACGGTGAAAACCCTGAGTGTGTATCATACAGGAGCAGTAGTTTTGTAAGTAAAGTAAACATCTTTTTTTGCCCATAACTCAAGAATTCATATGCTAATTATGATTATTTCACACAAATGTCTAAAAGGATAAAATGATGAAGTGACGGAACTGCAACATGACTTACAACTGTGACGCGGTAATTCTAGTTTAAGTTAACAGCTTGCTAGAAAGGCATCCAAATACTAATGCAACTATGAGTCCTTAACAATAGCTTTTATATATTACTATGATTTATATATTAATGATTAAAAGCTGTTATTGATACAAGCTTTTATGTCAACAGTGTTTATCACTGATAGCTTAGCCATGGTACTGTTTGCTTCATTACATTGTAGTGAATCACCCTTAAAATGTCACGGGAGTTCACAGATAGGACCCAAAAGCAAGACCACAGGAGACAGAAGTGAATGTTAAACAGGTTTTATTTATAGACAGGTGGGTGCAGGTGTGGAGCCCGTGGTCCGACACCCGAGTGGCAGATCGACGGTGTGAGTCCCGTGGCTCGACACCGGAGGCCTGGCAGCTTGACGGCGATTGTAGTCCGTTTAACCCCAGGCGGGTAGAGTGACAGAGTGTAATCCGTAGACCACAAGGAGAGCAGAGCGGCGGAGCGCAATCCACAGACACAAGGAGGGCAGAGCCGTGGAGTGTAATCCACAGGGTTTCAGCGGGTTGAAGACGGTACGACCTGACACTCCCAGACTGCAGGACCAGAGTTTATATAGTGGCAGGCTACTCATTAAGGGGCCCTGAGTCTGGTGTGTCAGGCTGCAGGAGGTGATCAGCTTGAGTGTCCTCAGCCGTGCACGATTAAGGGTGCGGCCCTGGGAGGTGTCTGAAGGCAGAGGACAAACAGAGCACATGGCACACCACAACAGACAGGGGAATCCTGGATCCTGACAGTACCCCCCCCTTAAGGCACGGATTCCAGACGTAACACAAGACCCAACACAGGGCGGGTGGAGGGGGTCCGGAGGAGGGATGTCCCCACAGCTATAAGGCCGACTAGGGTGGGCGGCGGGGGTCCGGAGGAGGGGTGACAGGATCTGACCCGCCACGGGGCCGCCGAAGAGCGTCGGCCCCCGGTGCTCCGGCGGCCGGCCGGGAGGGCAGAAGGGCTCCGGACACGGGTGCTCCGGCGGACGGCCGGGAGGGCAGAAGGGCTCCGGCCACGGGTGCTCCGGCGGACGGCCGGGAGGGCAGAAGGGCTCCGGCCACGGGTGCTCCGGCGGGCGGCCGGGCGGGCGGAAGGGCTCTGGAGAATAGGATGCTGGTGCCGCAGTGGCAGGTACTGGAGGTCTCTGCTGCTCCGCGACGGCAGCGGGCACTGGAGGCCGCTGCCGCTCAGAGACGGCAACTGGAGGTCGTTGCGCCTCTGGGACGGCGGCCGGGTGTGGGAGAGGCTGCGGCACGGAGGCGGCGACAGGAACTGGAGCGGACTGCGGCGCTGAGGCGGCAGGAACTGGAGCGGGCTGCGGCGCTGAGGCGGCCGGAACTGAAGCGGGCTGCGGCGTAGAGGCGGCAGCGGCAGGAACTGGCGTAGAGGTGGCAGCGGCAGGAACTGGAGCTGGCGCTGCGGCGGCAGGGACTGGAGCGGGCTGCGGCGTAGAGGCGGCAGCAACTGGAGCTGGCGCTGCGGCGGCAGGAACTGGCGTAGAGGCGGCCGCGGCAGGAACTGGAGCTGGCGCTGCGGCGGGAACTGGGACTGCGGCGGCAGGAACTGGAGCTGCGGCGGCAGGAACTGGAGCTGCAGCGGTAGGAACTGGAGCTGCGGCGGCAGGAACTGGCGCTGCGGCGGCAGGAACTGGAGCTGGCCCTGCGGCGGCAGGAACTGGAGCTGCGGCGGCAGGAACTGGAGCTGCGGCGGCAGGAACTGGAGCTGCGGCGGCAGGAACTGGAGCTGGCCCTGCGGCGGCAGGAACTGGAGCTGCGGCGGCAGGAACTGGAGCTGCGGCGGCAGGAACTGGCGCTGGCCCTGCGGCGGCAGGAACTGGAGCTGCGGCGGCAGGAACTGGAGCTGGCCCTGCGGCGGCAGGAACTGGAGCTGCGGCGGCAGGAACTGGAGCTGCGGCGGCAGGAACTGGAGCTGGCCCTGCGGCGGCAGGAACTGGAGCTGGCCCTGCGGCGGCAGGAACTGGAGCTGGCCCTGCGGCGGCAGGACCAGAGAGCGGCTCTGGCTCCGCGGCCGCGAGGTCCGGGGATAGCTGCGGCTCCGAGACCACAGCTGGGACTGGAGGTCGCTGCTGCTCCGGGACGGCAGCGGCAGGACCTGGAGGTCGCTGCTGCTCCGGGACGGCAGCGGCGGGACCTGGAGGTCGCTGCTGCTCCGGGACGACAGCGGCGGGAACTGGAGGTTGCTGCTGCTCCGGGATGACAGCGGCGGGAACTGGAGGTCGCTGCTGCTCCGGGATGACAGCGGCGGGAACTGGAGGTCGCTGCTCTGGGACGGCAGCGGCGGGAGCTGGAGGTCGCTGCTGATCTGGGACGGCAGCGGCGGGAACTGGAGGTCGCTGCTGCTCCGGGACGGCAGCGGCGGGAACTGGAGGTCGCTGCTGCACTGCGACTGCGGCGGCCGGGACTGGAGGTCGCCACGGTATGGAGACAGCGGCGGCCGGGACTGGAGGTCGCCGCGGTACGGAGACGGCGGCGGCCGGGACTGGCGAAAGCTGTGCCGCAGAGGCGGTAGGAACCGGAGCTAGCTGCGGCGAAGAGGTGACAGGAACAGGAGCCGGCTGCAATGCAGTCTGACTACGGGGAGCCGGAGTCGACCGGGCCACTGAGTGTTCCGCTACCCTTGCATGGCTCAGTCTCCGGCTGAGAAGGCGCTTGACCATATACTCAGAGTTCCCCAGAGGGTCAAAAACTCTCATCAGAGCAGTCACAAAGTCCACATACCCCACAGTATTAGGCTGGTCGCTGCTCACTGTGTACATGGCCCAGTCCAAAGCCCTTCCCCGCAGTAAGCAGACCACGTAAGACACCTTGGACCTGTCTGAGGCGAAAGTCAGGGGCTGTCGGTCAAACACCCGTTGGCATAGCACCAGGAAGCCTTGACACTTCCCCAGTGTTCCATCATAGGGACTCGGAGCCGGCACGGGGGATTCCCAGACCGGCGGAGCGAGGACAGGCGGGAATAGTGCGGGTGCTGGAACTGGTGGAGACTTGACTGTCCGGGCTAGTTCCTGCCCGCACCAGCCAACCCGAGAAACCTCAGCAGCGAAACGTCTCATCTTCGCCAGGGAACGTCTCGTCTCCTCCAGCAGCCTGGTAGTGCTGTACAGCGCAGCTGCTCCTGTGGTTGCTGGGTCCCCCTCAGAGACCTCAGCTTCCATGGATTGCAGGGCTTGACGCATCTCCATGAGCCTCTGCTGGTGTGCCTCCAGCTGCGTGCTATATCCGGCCAGCGTAGCTGCTCCTGTGGTTGCTGGGTCCATTATGGTCAGGTCGTTCTGTCACGGGAGTTCACAGATAGGACCCAAAAGCAAGACCACAGGAGACAGAAGTGAATGTTAAACAGGTTTTATTTATAGACAGGTGGGTGCAGGTGTGGAGCCCGTGGTCCGACACCCGAGTGGCAGATCGACGGTGTGAGTCCCGTGGCTCGACACCGGAGGCCTGGCAGCTTGACGGCGATTGTAGTCCGTTTAACCCCAGGCGGGTAGAGTGACAGAGTGTAATCCGTAGACCACAAGGAGAGCAGAGCGGCGGAGCGCAATCCACAGACACAAGGAGGGCAGAGCCGTGGAGTGTAATCCACAGGGTTTCAGCGGGTTGAAGACGGTACGACCTGACACTCCCAGACTGCAGGACCAGAGTTTATATAGTGGCAGGCTACTCATTAAGGGGCCCTGAGTCTGGTGTGTCAGGCTGCAGGAGGTGATCAGCTTGAGTGTCCTCAGCCGTGCACGATTAAGGGTGCGGCCCTGGGAGGTGTCTGAAGGCAGAGGACAAACAGAGCACATGGCACACCACAACAGACAGGGGAATCCTGGATCCTGACATAAAATGTATTACTGGGTTTTTTACAATCAATTTTACGAGTACTACATGTACTACATTTGTTTTATCGCCGTTTTGTTGTCTAATGACGATCTAAACAATGTTTCAAAGCCTTTTACACCCAGTCAAAAACACTGTGGGTGGTTACATCATATCTTTAATTCGTGGTAAAACACGGCACCTTTGCGCATCCATTCACAGCTATACTGTATGTATGGATTCACCTCTTTTCCATTCCTCAGGAGTATAGCTATGTTCTAATTGTCTCTCCTCTCCATTAGGTTTCAGAGCGCAGCCTCCCCCCTCCTCCCCCGCAGCAGCAGTCCCTTCATGAAAAGGTCCTGGCTGAGATCAAGCAGGAGAGGAAGCTCAGGCCAGTGGTCCTGCGCAGTTCCAGACGTAAGGGGACGATCGTCCACCGCCATTTATTTTACCCCACCATGACAGAATTAAGGCTGGTCCGGCACATTGTTGGGCGCTTTGCTATCTTGAGGTATCAGAAAGCCATTCTGCCATTGACCAACAAAAACCTGGTCTGAAGTCAGTATTCTCCTGCTATTTAAAGGGCATATTATTCAGAAAGTAAGATGTTCCTACGTAGACGGGTTCACAACGTTGCACTGCCTGTTACACACGGTGCCCCTCCCCCCCCCCCCCCCCCCTCTGTTAAACAGGTTTACTGTGCATTCGCTCATTCACAGTCAAATGGAGTTGTTGATGGGACAGAGGAATGGGAGACGGTGGAGGCAGACGGTCCATCGACCAAGGACCACATTCCTGCCCCTTCTCTCCCCTCACAATATGCTACAACAACATCAATTCAGCACCGACCGTCAATGGACAGCGACAAAGATGGGATGGAGTGCCCTCTTATTCCGTCAACAGAATATGAAATGTATCAATCTAACACAATTCTTGGGCTGCACCGAATATTTGGACGCTTTGAAGCTTCATTCACAATGTTGACGAATTCTAAATCAACAGTCGAATGCTACTTTGTTTTGCACGTCTATTCATTGTGTTTGAAGCCGGTATTTCTGCACCGATGTAGATAAAGATCAGGCTACACTAAGATTATCCGTTGGATTTAGTGGTGTAACGGACCGCTGTTGATCCGTATGGATTCCCCCTCACGGTTAACCATCACAGTGTAAAATAAATTTTACTGATGATCGCTATCTGCCAATATTCAGTAAATATGTGATCAAGACATCATTTATGCTTCTCTAGTCATTGATCTCTGATAATGTTACATTGTAAACAACCAGTCCGTGTTTAAATTGACAGGAAAGCTAAAACGTTAGCAGCACAGCTAACGGCTAATGAACGAAGGTTCCATTCAGTTACATTATGATGCGTTCAGGCTCTGTTCAGTGGAAATTTATATTGGGCGACGGTAAATTATAACGTTATGGTGTGTTCACATGTAATCTCGTAAAATGTAGTGTTGGTGAGAAACTTGAATGAATCCAGTTTTTTGAAAAATATGTTTTTTCAACAACATAAATAGATATTAGAGAAGAATTATGAGCTTTTTACACTAACTCTAAGTAGCTTATGATACATCATTAAAACTACTTTGAATCGTGTTTTTATGAAGAAAACACATGGATTTTTTATGGTTTTCAGAGCGGTTGAAATGATTTTTGGGACGGTGGCAAAAACAAATAGTCTGAAGCCTTGGAGACCAGCTGCTATAATCAAACAACAAAGAGATCTGTATCATCAGGGATGATCATTGATCGGCAACATGATCAGTATCTAAAAGTTATATTTGCTCCTTTTTTTCTTTTGTGCTGGTCCGATCCGTGACTCTGAAACTGCTTAAACTCCAGTGCATTAGATTTATAAATAAAAAAAGGTAGATGTAATCATTTCCAAAATAAACAAAATGTTTTATGTAACAAAAACGTTCTGCTTCAATTCATATTTGTTGGCGTTTAGCCTCTCAAAAACAACATTCTCACTGCAGACAAAAACACCATTTACCTAGTTTTTAAAGGGTTTTTAAAGGAGATGACACTGATTGGTTTGATTCAGCTTGTGCTCAAAAAACACCAATGATTAATTAAGAGACTAAATTCAACCTTATTTTACTACTTTTACATACTTAACATTGTAAAAATGAGATGGCAGAGTGCAGTTTGAAGCGTTTAGCTGAAGGCGCCTGCGGTGCTTTGCAGATCTAAGAGCAGACCTTGTTATGTTTCCACCAGACAGACACAAAAGCACCTAAAGTAAAAATGGTCTCTTATTGGCTTTATGTATTTGTCAGCATCTGAAACCGTTGCATGGTATCTGGAGAGAAGCATCATAGTGATATCGAGAGCGGTAAAAGATCCTGTCCTGTGGCTGCTCTGGACATCACACTGTGTTTATGCCAATATAAAGTCATTAACACTTTCAGTGTCATGCTCTTGTTGTGCTATCCAGGAAATAAATGTTATGCTAGTTGCTAAGTAATGAATTCGGGGCTGAAACTCTAGTCTGTACATTGTGTACTGTAGCCTGTGAGGGTCACACTGCAGTTAGCTACTGCATACAAGTCTGTGAGCTGTAGTGTGTAACAAGAGTATTTTTCCATTTTCGAGCTACAGTACATGTGGAGGTGGCATTGCATAAATATTGACCAGCTATTTCCAGATCAAGGTCAGTGTAATTCAGAGTGCTGATAAAGGAGTCTTCACTCAACACGCAATCTAAAGAACACACACTGCTTTGTTGAGAGCCGTTATGGCTTCAAACATGGAATCTCTGTAAATGAAATATTAGCAATATTATAATTAACCCTTCATTTTAGTGAATTAACAACTTTTTTTTAAATGTATGGTGGTGAATAAACAGCAACCAAGAATGACTGCTGATAAGTACTATGCAGATCAACTTTTATTGTCATTATTATAGTCAATGGTGACAGTTGCAAATAACCAAATGCAAATAACCATGGTTGAATCAGTCCAAGTGTTTCTCAAAACTGAAATCACATTTCCCAAAAATGTTACTTACTTACCCATCTGTCATTCACCTGAAAGATTAAAGATGCATTCATTTGACTTTGAAGATTTGGAGATTCGCTCTCCTTTTAGCCACATATTGCTCCATCGACGGGAAATATCCGTCTCTTTAGCCACTAAATGCTCCACTGTGTTTGTCAGCTAACTGACGGTCAGCTGACGGTCAGCGAACTAGTCGGTAGGCACGTGAGACTGAATCGAAATAGTGAAGTTGTCTGCTGTAAATCCAGAGCAAAGATCTGACAGACTCTGTCGGGCTGGGAAACTGCCGAGCAATGTCTTTCCCCATCACTTGACTCATTGTAAATCCCCAAATTCACTGAAAAAAGGGCACCCTCTTTCTGCTTCGTGCTATAAAACAACTCCAAATATCCCTCAGAGCCTCACGAAGACATTAAAGCTGTAACTGTGAGCAAATATGATAAGAATTTTTATGAAACTTTTAGTGCTGTTAATAGCTTTTGCGAGATCCTGCCAAGCCTAAACGACAACAAGAAATCAGAGCCGAGGAAGAGTCACTAACGCGGAGATCATGAACTCAGATCAAACTAGGCAGCGCTGATCAAATATGAATCAACATTCTGTTACTGCATTCTCACCTCAAATGTTTCCAGAGACATGTTTTAATTACTGTTCAGCTGTAAAATAAGATCGTTTGTGACCCGGCTGCCATGTTGAAAACGAATAGTGTAACAGACCGGAGTTGAAACATTGTTAAATGTATTATTTTTTATCTTTTATTTCCTAATCATTTGAATTTTGCTTTTTCATGCAAATATCCACTATTGATGACAATAACAAAGTACAAGGATAACATTCATCATTTTTGTCAGTTGACACAGACTTATGGGGCGGCTGAAATGATTTTTCAGGACGTTTGTGGAAAAAGAAATAGTCTGGAGTCTTGTACACCAGCTGCTATCAGAAAAACAACAAACAAAACAACAACAATGTTCCGAATGTTCCGGCAGATATGACTCATTGACAACTGGCAACAAATATATCGGCAAAAAAGAAAAATGTGATCGGGGCATCTCTAAAATATATATTTAAACAGTGACTCAAAACAGGGATACAAACCAAACCGTGAGTTTTATGATCCGTTGCAGTCGTAGTAAAAACAGTCGAGCCAAAACGAAGCATCGCCCACCAACCAGAGCAAACTGTACGACTGTTGGGTTAAAGTCACAGTTTTACAAAAAAATAACTTTTTAACGTTTACACTAACATGGTGATGTTGCTTTACAGTAATTATACTGTGTCCTTGTGAGGTATTGATGCTAAAATGCTACCCAGGGCTCTCTGCCCTCTGATCTCAGTTTCTGACTTGCTTGTCCCCTGACGGTGCTTCCGGTGTCTCCTCTCTCAGCATTTGGCTCTCTGCCCTGCCTGGCTCAGACTTGTCCTTGCGACGTGAAATCCACGTCATGCATCGACCTGTCCGTGTCGGAGCCCCGGCCTCCGTCCCGTCCCCGCATCCTGCTCAAAGCTCCGACTCTGGCCGAGATGGAAGAGATGAACATATATGAGGTGAGGCCAGACGGGAGCTCCAAGACTGACAAGTTGTTGTTTTTTTGGGGGTGGGTGGAATTGTTGCTCATAGGACTGTCTGGTGTTTTTCACTGTAGCAAATGCTTTGTTTCCCAGCCTAAGTGGGTTAAGATGCCTCTGTGGGAAAAGAAACAACAACAGAGAGGAATCCTCTTTGTCTTTTGCATCGACCATCAAAACTTTATACTTCAGCATCTTCAGAAATACTCTCACTGGCCCAAAGTGAATCAACTTAAAGCAGATTGGAGTTTTAGTTATACGAATATTTATTGGAGGAGCAGCTGCTAAGTTACTAGCTTGCAGTCTTCTTCTTTTCAGCCTTTGCTGGTGCATTGCAGTATATCTTGGCATGATGCCGTCACCATTGTAGGACTTTGTATCTCGTCATCTGTGTGTCATGGATGGATTACTGAACGGGCCCTTGGCTTTCACTTACAAAATGTCACTCTGCGTAGCAACCAGGAAGAGACTCAAAATCACCACAAAGAAACATTAAAATGACTACAAAGAGGCACAAAAAGACCAAAACAACCACAAAAAGATGCAAAACGGCTGCGAAGAGACACAAAATAACTACAAAGAAACACAATAGAAGTCCAAATCGATACAAAGCAGCCACAAAGAGGCTGTGACAAAATTACTACAAAAGGGGGCAAAACACCTGCAGACAAAAAATACCAAAAGAAAGACCGCAAAGAGACAAAACAGTAACAAAAAAAGTCTACACAACTGTCAAGTGTGTGTGTCTTGCTCCTATGTAGGAGAGTTGTTGTGGCCTTTTGCATATCTGTGCCCAGGGGCCCATTGTCTCATAACCGCCTATTGCACACGTGCATGCACACAAGAGAAACGAAACTTGTAGAAAGACTGTGCTGCTGGAGATCTTAAACTCCACAGGACACCTTTAAGTTACCAGGGAAACGCACCCCCCAGACGGACCTGGTCCTGATCGTGGTATGTTTCAGGCTTAGCTGCACCCCAGACTGAACCAGAGTGACAATCAATCTGCCAGACTGAAATCCAGAGTCCTCTTGACCCTGTTTACATCTGCCATTAATGTGTCGCCTTCTGTCCTTCACTTAACCTTTTTCTTTATGTTCCTCCATCACATCCAACCCTCTCTGACCCCTCATTTCCTTCTTCCTCTTCCTCTCCTCCCTCAACCCTTCCCCTCCCTCTCTAACCTCCGTCGCAGGAGGAGGAGTCCCCAGACAGCGGGGAGCTGAGGAGGACGGAGAGCTCCCCCACCCCTCTGAAAAGAGACCGCTCCTTCTCGGAGCACGACCTGGCCTTGCTGCGCGCTGAAATGCTCCCCTCGCTCTCCGAGTCGGCCCAGCTGGGCGAGGCGGTCAGACTGAGGGGGGAGAGGCCTCGGTCCAGGACACTGACCGGTCTCGGACCGCCTCCTTATCACAGAGGTCAGTGTGTGAATGTAGACTGATTACCTTTGGTAAGAGTACATACTTCAGTTTTGTCTATGTAGAGCAATATGCAAGCAAAATGCCTTTTTTTTTACTCTGGAAATAATTTGATTCAGTTTTGATATCGGCATAAACCTTTTGAGATGTATCCGCTGATTTTCAAGGGGGCCTCATTAATGACCAATGAGTGAGTCACCCTCATCACCACCGAGGTATGGCCGTTTACAACTCATGTAGCCATAGCAACACTTAGGCAACTTGCCACTAAATGATCGTAGGATTGTGAGGACGAGCTTTGTGCATGTCATCTGAATTAAATAACTAATTTGGCTCAACCACTTGGACCCAAGGATGAAGAAATTAGAATTTGGAGGTCAAAGGTTACTGTGACCTCTCAAAACAAGTTTTATTGGTCATAACTCCAGAATTGATATGCTAATTATGAAGATTTCACCCAAATTTTGTCTACAGAAAGCAAAAGTACAAGATGTATTAGTTAATTGAGCAGATGTGTCAAATCCAAGAGAAGAAGAAGCTTATCATGCGCTCGAGTTCAGCAGTCAGTATTAATAATATAATATAACTTTATTTATACAGCACCTATAAAAACAGAGTTTACGAAGTGCTTTGACAGACAATACAGCAACAGCAAGGCAGTAAAACAACAGAAAGCTCAACAGTGAGGCCCAACAAAGCAAGACAAACTCAGGGAAGATAAAATGGAACAACAGATGAAACATATAAACAATCGATACGATAAAAATAAACGAATAAATAAAGACAATAATTGAATAAAATATAATATCAATGATAAAATAAAGCAGTAAAGCGACAACGTCACATAAAAACCAGTCAGTAGGAATGGGTTTTAAGAAGTGGTTTAAAGAGATCACTGATTCTGCGAGCCTCGTCTCCTTTTAGCAGGAGAGCCTGGTGTGTGAAACATCAGACTCTTTGGGAATATATATATTATATATTATATCTTGTACACCAGAAACCAATGAGACAGATGCAGTTGATCTTCTGGATAATGTCATTGAAATCAAACTCTGCTTTCGGTTTTTCAGCTTCCTAATGGGGGTGTGATTAAAGGAATAGCCCAAATATTCCAAGTCGAGTCATCTTACTTCCCTAGAGTTGTGAATGAAACAGATGCAGTGCACCGTGAATGAACACATGGTGGCACTGCTGCTACTAAAAACACATCAGTTGTTACTGTTGGCTCATGGCCTAACTTCCCACCAAACGTCTGAAATGAAGCTGGCTCTCTGTCTCACCGTCATGCTTTACTGGGACATTTGAATACAACCGACCTGTGCTCTCCCACTATGGCTAATGAAGAGTCTTATCTGCAGCCAGGGCTGGGCCGAATGGTGAATTGCAACAAGTTGTATTTTTCCATTTGCTCTACATGAAACATGGCGACACACATCGGCACATCTGTTTCTTTACAGTTGATTCTCAGCCAGTCTGAAGTTAGTTCGTCCCAACCAAACACTGCCGCAGCTCTTTCCATTGGTTAGTTTCTGTGATTTGACCGAAGGAGAGATAATGAATGAGATCAGCTGCTGTAGCGTTTGCTTGCTTTCCCAGTTGATTACTTACACGAAGCCAATCATTTCTGGTAGCACAAGTTGTCTGAAGAGTTATGTTTAAAAAGGCAAACAAGGTATTATCTAATGAAATATGCACTCATTTTCATACATTTTAGGAGCAGAAATCTGAACATTGGAGGTTCAAAATTCTTGTTTCATTTTATTGACATATTCGAGCCAAAGGTTTTTGCTTTGATTTACTCCATAAATCAGAAAATACTGTCAACAGCCATAAAAAAAACCATTTTCTACATGTTTTTAGTGATAAAATGTTCAGGCTATGAATGATGTTTGAACAAACCCGGGGCCAATACAAGTCTGGAGAGGTTGTTCCAGAGTGAGACGCAACACAGTGCAGGTTGAATTAATTAAGCTATTTTCTTATTTTAAGTGTAATTTACGGTTGCAACTAACAGTTATTTTTGATGATTGATTAATGTGTTGAAACATTTATTGTTGTTTGTATTATTTATTTTTATCAAAGAAATCAAAGAAATCAACCAAAATGTTATTAAATTAATTTAAAAAAAACTAGTGCAAATACATTCATAACATTAGAATTATATTCTTTAAAATGTATCGAACTGTTACAATGACTCATATCTCTCATATGCTGGCAAATGAATGCTTCTTCTTCAGCACAGCTGGTAAAAGTAGCTAACAGAGCATCACGACATAACAACGCCACAGTTCCAAATAAATACTAAACTCTTACTCTTACTCTTTACTCTCTTTAGCTTATGGGGACAGGCGAATAGGGGAAATAAATTAACTGTTTCTATGGCATGTCCACTTACAGTTATACTATTATTTGTTGTGTTTAAATATGCAAATAAGGCATGATTTTAATAAATATGGGCTCATTTTCATTTCCATAATATAAATGTTTGATTTTGTTTATGTGAGAGTCAACAGGTTTTGGGATACCTCATTGTATCATTCCATACATTTGAAAATGCTGTCAATATCCATTTTCTCCATGTTTTTAGTATTACATGTTGTATAAATCAGACTATGAATGATGTATGAACAAACCCCTCTGTAAAAACCTTCAGAATATAGATAGAAATGCAAATGGACGTTTGATATATGTAAGTGCGAATGAAATGGAGATTTCTGGTAGTCTTAAAAAACAAACTAAACTATTTTGGATGTTTTCTTTCCACTAGTCTGGAAGAAGACAAGTTATGGAAGCAAAATAGACCAAAATCTGAAAATTGACAGAAGCCATGTTTTTGCCCGTAGTGTCTCTCTTTAATCCCCCTCCCACAGAAGGAGACGCAGTGCCAGTTATACTAAACCACTGTCTGTGGAGATCTTGATTGTCATTCTGAATTTACATATGATTTGGCCATAAACTAACATCTAACCCAAGCCCCCACAAACAGTTAAACTGAATGCACTTAGATCATCGATACAGCGGCTATCGGCCTAAACACCCTTTTTAAAATGTCCAGCTCCTCTGCCTCGAGGCCTGGAAGGAAAGAAGCAGTGCCTTAATTAGAAGGTCATGACAAAACCCAACAACTCCGTTGATTGTTTCCATTCCGCTTATAACTGTAGAATATCTATTCAATTAAAAGTACAGGGTTTTCAACCTTGGATCAAAGGATTCTTTTGTTGTGGAAACATGGTGTCCCCACTGCTTCCAATCTATCCTCAGCTATACCTCGAGCACTAACCTCATTGAATTACTGTTACCTCTTTGAAATATGAGCTCAATTTCATGTCAGTCCGCAGCAGTGGTCCTACACTCCTTGCTGACAGGGAGTTGACAGGGATTACATCTGCCATGAAGCTGTTACGGAGTCTAATCAAATCTGAAGATGTGCTGATAAAGTCTAACTTGGTGAAGGAGGGTAGAAGCTAATGGGTTTGAAATGTGTGCTGCACGTAAGCCACAGGGAGGATGTTATCTGTTTGATTCGTGCATTAGCAGCCCGGCCGTCCATATCCAGAGGCTTGACTTGCATCCATTCTCAGTCTGCAAGCCGATCCTCCCAGCTGCATGCCACACATGGGCGGATTATGGGACAATGGGCCCCTGGGCACAGACATTAAAAAGGCCCCACCACGTCTCCGACATAGGAGCAAGACACACAGTCTTTATAGTTGTTTATCCTCTTTTTGTTTTGTGTTTCTTTGCAGTGGTTTTGAGTCTCTTTGAGTTATTTTTGTATCTGGATATTTTGCCCCTTTTGTTGTCATTGTGGTCTCTTTGTTGTTGTTTTTCCCCTTTTGTTGTCAGTTTGAGTCTCTTTGAAGTTGTCCTGTGTCTCTTTGTAGTCAATTTGAGTCTGTTTTAAGTTGTCCTGTGTCTCTTTGTAGTCAGTTTGAGTCTCTTTGAAGTTGTCCTGTGTCTCTTTGAAGTCAGTTTGAGTCTCTTTGAAGTTGTCCTGTGTCTCTTTGTAGTCAGTTTGAGTCTCTTTGTCGTTGTCCTGTGTCTCTTTGAAGTCAGTTTGAGTCTCTTTGAAGTTGTCCTGTGTCTCTTTGTAGTCAGTTTGAGTCTCTTTGAAGTTGTCCTGTCTCTTTGTAGTCAGTTTGAGTCTCTTTGTCGTTGTCCTGTGTCTCTTTGAAGTCAGTTTGAGTCTCTTTGAAGTTGTCCTGTGTCTCTTTGTAGCTTTTTTGTGTCTCTTTGGATGACTTTTCATAAGCAAAGGGCCGTAGTGTCTGTGTGCGGTAGACACGTTCAGTAACCCATCCACAATCCTTCTCCAATCATGTAGACTGATAAAATGTATTGTGCAGTACATGACTTTGCCAACTGGGGCCTCTCCAGCTTAACTGTGACTGTGAGGATGTAAGCCCCGGCTGTCATCGGCAGCTGATCCAAATTAGACAAACTGATGATGTTTACCGGCCTGTTTCAGCCTGTTTACTTTCCATTAGAGCCAAATTGACACCTAACATTTGCAGGATCGAAGAGGCACCCAGTTTCAGCTGTGTCTGTTTTTTAACCCCCTCCCAACGTCGGCTAACTGAGCCTCCTCTGAGTTTCTCTTTTAAGGGCAACCGCTGAGCTGACCTCTCACTGGGATCTAAGTTACAGATGTAGCAGCATGGGCCGAATCACTCCACTGAAATGGGATTAATAATACATGACAGCAGTAGAGTCGATCGACAAGCACTCTGAAGGGCAGAGACCTGAGACGGAGCTGAATGAAAGGGGCTGATGTGTAATTCATGGACTTGTTAGACTGCCATTTGTGGCTTTCTCTCACTCACTGTCTGATGGTGTCCCCATTATATTTAGTCATATTTAGTTCCCCTGTAGAAGGGTGGCTTTGTTTTTCAACCTGGACTAATGGGCACAACAATTGTTGGTCCAGTATTGAAGGAGAAGACGGCAGCCACTGAACGGGCTGCAATGTAATCGCTCGGGGCAACGCCTCACCATCAATATAGGGCTTGTTTTTTGCCGCTGACAGACTCAGATTGTTATTTGAAGTATCGGACAACATTATTAAGATGACCCTAAAGACAAATACAATATCTTTCTTAAACTTTCACATGAGCCGGTCTGTTTGTCTGTCTCGTTCTGAAATCTCTTGTTGCATCCACATTGTCTAAATCAGCTAAACCTTCAAATTATTTCAGATAACACTGAGCTGTGCTTACTGTCCTCCAACACAACAAACACCTGCACTCATTTCCCCAACTCTAACTCACGTTTTCAATGTTGTCTTCCTGCAACAAGTCACAAGACACATTAACAGACAGACTGAATCAAGCGAAAGGTAAAACGGTTCCTTGCCATAATGTTGTCAGACAGTAATAATAACCTGAGCCTGTCAGTGCCAAAAACCTTTAGTGGGCGTACATTGACAGTGTGGCGTTGCCTCGAGTGATTACATTGCAGCCCGTTTAGCAGCTGTGGTCTGCAGCCTTCTCCTTCAATATGGGACCAATTTCATAAATTGTTGTCCCCATTAGCGACAGATGCAGAAACATGGGACAAACGGTTAACAGGGTAACATTATTTTTCAACCTGGAAGCTCTCATCATTTCCTCTCTGGCTCATTCACCTTTCATCCATTTCCCCACCCCAGCCTCCTACCCGGTTCACGGCTGGGTGCCGCCCTCTCCGGCCCGCCTGTCTCTGAGTTCAGTCGACGAGACCACAGAGGGATCAGAAGCTCCGTCTGGCTCCAGAGCTGGAGATGAGCACCAGTGGATGGTGAGTTAGAATCACAGTGGGCCCTCTGCTTCATGGGAAGTCTCAGTGCACTGCAAACTCATTGAAAAAATCTGACGTTATTATTTCATCCAGTTTCCAATATTTTCTGGAAATGAGCATCAGTATCTTTTCAGAAGGCAGAATATGACCGATTGATGCACTAGATCCCAGAATTATTACACTTGATTTTAGAAAATCCTTGAAACAAGTATATTCAAAATAAACAAGTTGATATTAACTCCTTTTAACTCTGCACAAGGTCTATTTAGAAGCTGCTCTGGAGCTTTAGGTCATATTACATGATCTTCATGAGCAGGTGAGAGTTTACCAAGTAGTCATGGAATTGTAAATGCAAAATCCTCAATTTCTCTGAGCACCTCAAAGGTATTCTTCACCCCAAAAATGAATGAATTTGACATCTACCAACCTACCGCTCACTACTGATGGGTCTCCTCTCCTCTTCAGGAGGAGTTCAGCCACCCTGTGGAGAGTCTCGCCTTGACAGTGGATGAGGTCATCAACGTACGTAGAGTGCTGGTCAAAGCGGAGATGGAGAAGTTTCTTCAGAATAAAGAGCTCTACAATAACCTGAAGAGAGGCAAGGTACCGGAGTGGAACCTCACTCATTGCTGTTTCTCACAATGCTGTGTTTACAGTGAATGGACTCTGTAACTGTGTGTGTGTGTGTGTGTGTGTGTGTGTGTGTGTGTGTGTGAGTGTGTGTTTTCTCAGGTTTGCTGTTGCTGCAGGGTGAAATTCCCTCTCTTTTCATGGCCATCTACCTGCTTACTGTGTAAAAGGTATCAGAGAAGACTTTCCTCTCACCCGTTTTCTGAAAGGTTTAATCCACATTTATCTTGAAATGCTACTTGATGTTTCTAGGTGATAATAAGGTCATGAGTCTGATGCATGTTTTATTTATTTCATGAACTGCTCATTAATATATTCTCTGTAAATTAGATTTCACAACATGGTCTACATGCGGTCCAAAAGTCTCTTTTACTGCCAAGATGATGTAATTGTTGCCCTAAAAGTAATCATTTTGAAATATTGAACAGTGTTTCTACGTTGAACGTTCAGCATGAAAATGTGCAGTCAACAGTTTGGTTACTGGGTTGGAATTTAAAAAGGTAAACTTTGATTGATTTTTGATTGAGGCAGATATCAGTCTTCAGCGAACATTCACACTAACATGAAGCCGTGATATTCAATCATCCATGTCATTCTGTCATTTCAGTGTTAGACCTGCTGTACATCCCGCCAGGAAAGAGGCATTCCAGCCAAAAGACATGAATATATTAGGCAGAAACGATCAATTGTTGAATTAATCTGTGTGCTGTTTTAACTTCTTACTTTCTATTTATGTTTATGATTAAGTCTTAGAAATGAACGAAAACAATAAAAATGCTAGGGAGCTTCCCAAGATGCTCTAGATCAGGGGTGCCCAATACGTCGATCGCGATCGACCGGTCGATCGCGGAGGTAGTGCGAGTAGATCGCATGCCATTCAAAAAAAGTTAGACGTCCTCATGGCATTTGCCACTTGATTTTCTAACACACGGGTCACCACGTATGCGCGGTCAACCGCGCGAGCTACTGCAAAACTCCGGCGAGCTAATTAGTCAGCCTTCCAATTTATTTCCACTAAAGAAGCTAAATCTGCAGCGCCATGATTTGGGAAACGTCCAACACATGGCGTCAGAACTGGAGACGCAACGGAAGGCGTGTGCGTAACTTGACAGTGCGCGCTACACAGAGCAGATTGACAAGTGTCTGTCAGGGTTTGACAAACGCTTTCCAGACTTTGCTTTACTCGAGCCAGTTGCTACACTTGCTGCACATTTCGGGAAGATATTGAGGTTGATTCACTCGCATCAAAAATTGCAACATTGTTTCACCTGAACTCGTCTGGAGTGGAGGATGAGATTTTGACACTGCAGCTGAAGTCCAGGGCGCATGGACAGTTTTCTCACAGAGGAAAAGTACCCAAACATGAGGAAATGTGATCCCTTTTTGACTGCATTATTCGGCTCTACTCATTTATGTGAGTCAGCCTTTTCATACATGAAGAACATTAAGTCCATACACCGTTCCACCATGACTGATGATCATTTGAAGTCTGCTTGAGGCGGATACCAGCAGCTACTGTCAGGACTATGCAACTCTGGCCAATCCCATTCAGTGCAAGTCATCAGAGTAAGGGACCGACCAAAAATATACAGAATATATGTATATATATATATAAATAGATATTCAGCATTTTTAATGTAGGTAGATCATTTTGACTTGGTCATTTTAAAAGTAGCTCGCAAGCCGAAAAAGTGTGGGCACCCCTGCTCTAGAGAGAAGCTCTACCTCAATACTGGACCAATTTCCAAAATTGTTCCCTTTTTACGATACAAGCTAGTAAGAATCTTTCTTTAGATTCAGGAATACGCGTTTACTGATTCATCTTTGTTTTCCTTTACAGATCCGTCTGCGGCTCCTGCAGTGCAAAGGTAACTTTAAGAACTTACAGTGTTTAGTGATGGCCATCATCAACAGGGCTCAACACTCATTTTTAAAAGTGGTTGCCAGATTGGCAACCAGGCATCAGCTTTTGGCTGCCAAAAAGTAAAATATGGTTGCCATATTTAATCATTGTATTTTAAGTCATTAAGATACTACGCAGTATATATGTCAGCAATATTGAAATATCACTAATATCACAAAAAAAACAACAACCTTACTGTCGAGCCCTGATCGAGTGCTTTTTGCTTTTTTCATTTTAAGTATTGTTATCTGTGCCTATTTATCTATTTGAAGAGCTTGAATGGGATATAGTTCCACTTGTCAACACATTATTTCAATCTGTCAAACACATTGTTCAGCAAAGTTTCTCTGCTGACGTCATTTCTTCTGTTGTTCTTTTGTCGGTTTGCGTTTGTTGCCTCGGTCACAGACCGTGTTGGATGTCTGGTTCTGTGCTCCATAGGTTTGAGATTCAGGCTGTTTTCTTGTGATTCTAAATGAAGTGTGTAGTGCTGCTGTTTGTCGGGGGTGCTGTGACTCATTTGTGTTGTGCAACATTTATCGTGGTTTAAAAGACGTGTGTTTGTTCTGGTTACATGTTTATTTGTGACTGTGTGATGACTAATGGTCATGGTGGTTTGCCGTGTAAGTGTGGAGTCCTTTGTGTTTGTCCAATTTCAATCTATTGGCTGTACTTTCCTCACTATACAGCTCTAGTTCTCTTCTCTGTCTCATTATTTCCCTGTCATTCCTGTGCTCCAGATGAAGATTCCCTCGAAGAAGATGGCCCACATTCCTGTGTACACTGTCGGCTTCCACAGCACTCCAAAGAGCCACGGACACAAGAGCCAAGTCTATAAGTGAGTCTGTGTTTATCTGTAGTGATTTATTCTTTAGACATTCATAAAAGCTGACTTAAAATTAGAAAATTGAACATAAATGACCCAAAACATATGTCAGAGGCTTCCAGGCCACTAAAAATGTCGAACTTAAACAATATCTTTTTTAAACTACCCAGAGCCTGTGACGAATGCAACCTATAACAAGGGGTCACAAGGAGACAAGGAGACATCGCCTCATTTTAGGATACATCACAATGTAGGGGTCAAATTATCATGACGTGTATTGATCACATGCATACTCCTCAGAGGATGCACCCTTTACATTTTAGACTCTCCGTTAGAAATTTCAACATTTTAGACATATCTCATAATTTAATAGAGATGTGTACGTTCATGCTCCCAGTGTTATGTGGTGGTGTAGTAGATGGACCCAAACGCACGCTCACACAGCAGATTAATCCTTCTTTTGTATATATATATATATATATATATATATATATATATATATATATATAGCTGCAGACTTAAACAGACAACAATATCCAAACAGACTACGGCACGTGTCCAGTGGCCAAAGCCTGTCCGTTCTCCCTGAGTCGGGAGGGAAACTCAACCGAGGAAGAATGATGCAGCCTCCGGAGTCGGGAGGGAAACTCAACCTACTCACGGCTGGAAACGGTCCGGGATGAAAACAAGGGATGCCGACCGGTGAACTCCGTGGTACTACTCGGATCGGCCTCTGCGCACAGGTGAATTCCCGGGGATCGACTCTGCGCGGCAGGAGTGCTGCAGACAGCCAGAAAGGTTAGAAATCACTCGTCATGAAAACACTGCTCAAACTCACGGCGACTAGAACCAGACTGGTAACCGTACGGACTGACAACGCGCCGGAGGACAGCTGGGGGTATTTAAGTCAGTCGGCGCTGATCACCGGAATTCCCCACAGCTGAGCCTGGGGAGAGGGGCGTGGTTGGAGATGGAACTCGGGGGTGGAAACTATAGGCTGACACAAAAACAAAACATAAGCACATGGCCTTCAACCAACAACACTGACAGGGGGAAAAACAGAGGAGCACACACTAGGTCAGACCGAGATCCTAACAGTACCCCCCCCTCAACGGGAGCCTCTTGGCGAACCGCCCGGCTTACCGGGGTGCTGTCGGTGGTAGGCGCTTATGAGCCCCGGATCAACGATCCTGGACCGTGGCACCCAGCACCGCTCCTCAGGTCCATAACCCTCCCAGTCCACCAGGTACTGAAACCCCCTACCTCGACGGCGGACATCCAGGAGGCGATTGACCGTGTAGACAGGGCCCCCCTCGATGAGACGGGGGGGTGGAGGGGGTGCTGGCGGAGGATTTAGGGGACTGGAGACAACAGGCTTGAGGAGGGAGACATGGAAGACCGGGTGAATCCTCATGGAGCGAGGCAACTGCAGCTTGACCGATACCGGGTTGATGATGGAGATGATGGGAAAAGGACCGCTGTATCTGGGGGAGAGCTTCCTTGACTCGGTGCGTAGGGGGATGTCCCTGGTCGAAAGCCAGACCAAGTCTCCAATACGGTATGCCGGAGCTGGGACACGACGCCGATCCGCCACTCTCTTATTCTGCTCAGCCGTGCGGCGCAGAGCCACCCGAGCCTCTCTCCACACCCGTCTACAACGCCGGGCATTGTGTTGGACTGATGGAACTGCCACCTCGACCTCCTGGCTAGGGAACAGGGGAGGCTGATAGCCCAAGGAGGCCTCAAAAGGGGACAGTCTGGTGGCAGTGGACGTGTGGGAATTGTGGGCGTACTCAACCCACGGGAGGTGATGGCTCCAAGAGGAGGGATTAGTGGCGGTCACACACCTGAGGATGGCCTCGAGCTCCTGGTTCAGCCTCTCCGTCTGGCCGTTAGTTTGCGGATGGAATCCCGAGGAGAGACTGGCCGTGGCGCCGAGGGTGTGACAGAATGCCTTCCATAACTGGGATGAGAACTGCGGGCCACGGTCCGAGACTATCTCCGCAGGAATGCCATGAAGCCTAATGACGTGTTGGACTAGTAGGTCAGCGGTCTCACGGGCCGATGGAAGCTTGGGCAGGGGAATGAAGTGGGCCGCCTTTGAGAACCGGTCCACCACAGTCAGAATGACGGTGTTACCGTTAGACGGGGAGAGACCCGTTACGAAATCCACTGCAATGTGGGACCATGGACGTTGTGGAACCGGGAGTGGCCGTAGTAGCCCCATGGGGGGTCGGTGCGAGGCCTTGTTCCGGGCGCACGTAGTGCAGGCCCGCACATACGTACGGGTCTCCTCTTCGAGGGACGGCCACCAAAAGGTGCGGCGGAGCCAGTCTATAGTCCGCCGGATGCCGGGGTGACCAGAGAGACGCGAGTCGTGGGCCCACCGCAGGACTTGGGAGCGGACGGACGGAGGGACAAACAGACGATTCGGAGGGCCCCCCCAGGGTCAGGTTGAGCCTGCTGGGCCTCACGTACCACCCTCTCGATCTCCCAGGTGACAGCACCGAGCACGTACGCAGCAGGCAGGATGGTGTCGGGAGTAGAGTTCCCCTCTTCCGGGGCAAACTGACGGGAGAGTGCATCCGGCTTGGTGTTCTTGTGACCTGGCCGATAGGTGATGGTGAAATTGAAGCGGGCGAAGAACAAAGCCCAACGGGCCTGGCGAGAATTGAGGCGTCTCGCCGTGTGGATATACTCCAGATTTCGGTGGTCGGTCCAAACGATGAAGGGGACCACCGATCCCTCCAGCCAGTGCCTCCACTCCTCCAACGCGAACTTGACAGCCAACAGCTCTCGGCTGCCCACGTCATAGTTTCTCTCAGCAGGGGAAAGTCTACGAGAGAAGAAAGCACAAGGATGAAGCTTAGAGTCGGAAACTGACCGCTGAGACAGTACGGCTCCGACTCCGGTGTCGGAGGCATCCACCTCGACGACAAACTGCCGTGTCTCGTCTGGGTGGACCAGGATTGGAGCCGAGGCGAACCGCTCCTTGAGAGCAGAAAAAGCCCTGTCGGCCTCTGGGGTCCATGAAAACACTGCTCAAACTCACGGCGACTAGAACCAGACTGGTAACCGTACGGACTGACAACGCGCCGGAGGACAGCTGGGGGTATTTAAGTCAGTCGGCGCTGATCACCGGAATTCCCCACAGCTGAGCCTGGGGAGAGGGGCGTGGTTGGAGATGGAACTCTGGGGTGGAAACTATAGGCTGACACAAAAACAAAACATAAGCACATGGCCTTCAACCAACAACACTGACAGGGGGAAAAACAGAGGAGCACACACTAGGTCAGACCGAGATCCTAACACCCAGGGGGATACTTCTTTGATTTTCATGACCTTCCCTAGTGCAACCATCATGACTCTTACAAGACCTAGACGTCCACAGCCACGCTGCTGACCCTGATGGGGATGTTGTTAGACTTGCAAGTAATCAGTCATGAAACTTAAGTATTGGATGAATTACAATTTTGCCCTGATGATGAATGGTAAATGGACTTTCACACTACATGTCATTCACCCATTGATGGGTAAAGGGTGCGAACCATTAATACCCATTCAGCCTACGGGAGAAATTTGGTGTCTTGCCCAAGGACACATCGACATGGAGTAGCGGAGCCGGGGATGGAAACACTGATCCTCTGATTGAAGGACGACCCGCTCTACCACTGATCCACAGTCGTCAAATGTCAATCCATCCAACAGTTGTTCAAGACCTGTCACTAAAAAAACTAACTAACAGAACTGATTGCTGAGATATTCTGTCTGGACCAAAGGAGGGGATTGATAGACCAACATTGACATTCCTTAATCCAGTACCGTGGCAAAAACATCCAAACAATGATAATTTAATATGGTATGGTGCGATAGAAATAAGAGCCTCCAGGGCCCTTTAGCAGGGCTCCATCCCTGTGGTCTTGTTCTTCTACTGTAATTGTGACTGTCCATTAACCTCTAGCCAGACGCTCTGGCCCGTTTTCCCAAAGTTCCTCCAGCCAATCACAATCCCTGTTCAACATGACACATGCACAGCTCGAGGTTAAGAACACAGGTTAAATCTAAGTCTGCCACTGACTGCACAGAGCACAAACATTCACAGGAACAGCAGGACGTGACGATGGCAGCGGGCGTGAACGGCGCAGTGATTGCGTTCTTACTATATGTTCTGTTATTGAACATTTCGGGCTACAAACATTCCAAACCAGTAGATGACACGCATAGCTGTCAGACATACCCAGCTAGTTATTTCAATACTTTCAGATATCACCAAACAAACAAATCCGAGGCGAATCTCGGCTTCGGCAAGCTGAGCCTGTTGCTTATGTTCATTTATCCTACTTGGACAGCAAAGGCTCACAAACGGACCGCTAAAACAAAAAAGCAAGTCAATGCAGTCGGACTTATTATCTGTATTTGTCTACTATTGTCTGGAGATATACATCAATGTCCAGGACCTTCTCCTACAGCAAACAATCTCAATGTTGGGAGTGACAGCGTGGGACGCACAGAGGAACGCAACGCCGATAACTTCCAGGTATGTGTGGATACTGCGGGAGGTGCAAAATTCGAAATATATCCCGTGCCAAATTCCCCTTCGTACCTCTGTTCGAGCGTGGAGGCCCAAGGAGGGGCCAGACGAGGGGCCGGCAGAGAGACCAGCGTTCCGGACCAGGCCACGGATGGGGACGAGCGGAGGGTGTCCAACTCCGTAGCCGCTGGAACTTGCTTGATTCGGGTCGACGAAGATGGTGACACTGACAAACTACATCTGTCCAACTCCACGGTTGTCGACGATCGGTTCTCCGTTCTGTCCGGGACTACCACCGGAGGTCGCTTCCACGTCGCGCACCTCGGCTCTACTCGGCTGGGGGGTAACAGCGGGCTGGGTGAGTCCTGTTCCACTGCCCCGGTGTCGCGCTGCAGGCTGAATGATCGCGACGCTGCAACAAGACCCGCTGCGTGCAAAAGTCTAAACCCAGCGATTCTGAAACTCAGAAAACACAGTTTTCTCCGTACAGTAAACCATGCTAAAATAATTTGGGACACTCACGCCAAACCCAAAGGACTTTTCGGAGGACATCTGAATATCCGCAGTCTCATCCCCAAAAGTGATCAAATAAAACATCTACTTGAGCATTCTAATTTGCACTATTTATGCCTCTCTGAGACCTGGCTGCATAGTAACTCCCCCCCGGCTGCTGTTAACATATCTGGATATAATGTATTTAGAAAGGATAGATCCGAAAATAGGTATGGAGGAATAATGTTTTACATCAAAGATACCATTCAATGTAATCAGATTCACTTACCATGTGAAAACGATCTTGAATGTATTGGTTTGAATGTGATATTGTCTCCCCAAATGTCTCTCACCCTTATTGGAATCTATCGACCACCCACTGCCAAAAGCATTTTCTTTGAGCAAATTCAATCTATGCTAAAAGGATGTAATCTTGAAAAGGAGGTCATAATAATGGGTGATTTCAACATCAACTGGGAGAACAAATCCGTCAGGAAACCCTTAAAGCAGGTTGTTGATGCTTTTGATTTAACTCAGCTGATCAAAGGCCCTACTAGGATCACCTCCACAACCCAGTCACAGATTGATCTTGTATTCAGTAATAAACCAGAAAGGATCACTAAATCATTCAACATGGTGACAGGTCTCTCTGATCACAATCTGACACTCATAGCCCGGAAACTCACTAAACACCGTTTTAATTTTACCACAAACAGAAAGCCACAGCATCCCAGAATACCTAGGGGTAACATCACTGAATTTGAGAACACTATCAAAGAGATTAATTGGATATATAATCTGAAAAATCTTAATGTTGAGGAAGACAGTCAGGTCATGATCTCCACCATCCAGTCCATAAAAGGTAGATTCCAGAAGGTCTCAAAACCAAAACATGGGCAAAAAACATCTCTGCCATGGATAAAGGGTGACATCTGGAAGATCATGAAAGAACGGGATAGGGCACTTAAATCAGCCCTCAGTTCCAAACTAACTGTTGATAGACACAGATTTGTTATGCTTAGAAACAAGGTCACAAAATAAATCAGGAAGGCAAAAGCTAACTTTTTTTATCCAAATATTAAGTGAAGCAAAGGGCAACCCTAAAATAATTTGGAAAAATATTAAGCTGCTGGCAGGGAAAACTGGTGACAACTCAGAAGATCAAATCCAGGTTTACTTAAATGGCAACTTAACACGTGACCAGGAGGAGATCGCCACCGCCTTTAATTCTTACTTTGTAGATACCGTTAAGTCTCTCACACAGAATGCAAACAATGGGCCCACCATTCTCCCCTCCACAGACTTTACTCAACCAGTCTTCAGCCTAAGTCCCATTTCTGAAACTGATGTGCTGAAGGTGATAGATTCACTTAGAAACTCTAAAGCCTTAGATGTATTCGGACTAGACACCATGTTTCTTAAGAATATGAAGGAGTCACTGTTATATCCCATCACTAAATTAGTTAATCTGTCTTTTGAACAGAATGCTTTCCCTAGGGTCTGGAAGCCAGCTATAATTACACCCATCTTTAAGGCAGGTGATAGAACCCATGTGAATAACTACAGGCCAATAAGCATTCTCCCCGCTTTCTCTAAGGTAGCCGAGAGGTGTGTAGCACAACAAGTAATTGCTCACCTCAATAGCAGTCCCTTCAGACTCCACCCCATGCAGTTTGGCTTTAGAGCCCAGCATTCTACTGCAACAGCCAACTGCTTCTTTACAGAACAGGTTAAAGCCAAGCTAGATAAAGGGGGAGTGGTGGGAGCAGTGTTTCTAGACCTAAAGAAAGCCTTCGATACAGTAAATCATTCCATATTAATTACAAAATTGGCCAAATTTAATTTTTCTCCTGACACACTATGCTGGTTCAAATCCTACCTGGACAATAGAACGCAGTGTGTACAGATCAACGGTGTTTCATCCCCCATCCTCAATTACAGTGTCGGTGTTCCACAGGGCTCTGTGCTAGGTCCTCTTCTTTTCAGCATGTACATTAATGATCTGCCATCAGTATGTGCACGGGTGGATATACAGATGTACGCTGACGACACAGTCATTTTTGTACATGCACCCAACATCAAACAGGCAGCAGACAAACTCACTGAAGAAATGGTCCATGTCACTAAGTGGCTGTCAGACTCTTGCTTACATCTCAATGTGAAAAAAACAGTCTGCATGTTTTTCTCAAAGAGGGTGAATAATATTACAACAGAGCATCCTGTGTACATATCTGGTGAACAGCTTCAGGTGGTCCCTAACTACAAATATCTGGGGATCATTCTTGACTCCACACTCACATACAAAAAACAAGTGAAGCATGTAATGGCAAAGGTCAAGTTTAGTCTACATAATTTCAGTTACATACGCAACAACCTCACAACTGAAGCTGCTAAACTGTACTTTTATGCAATGATCCTCCCTCATATCACTTACTGTCTAACCACCTGGTCACACACTCACAACACAACCCTGAAGCCCCTACAGTCCGTCTATAAGCAGGCTATCAAGGTACTTGACATCAAGCCCAGACACTACCACATTTGCAACATCTTGCCCAAATACCATCTTCTGTGTTGGGATAGTCTTGTCAAATTCCATAACAGCTGCTTAACCTTTAAAATTCTTAATGGCCTTGCACCTCCCCCGTTGAGCACTTTTATAACACAAAAGACCAATAGCAGACTAACCAGAGCAACAGCTCGCGGGGACCTAGTGGTCCCAGGCAGGAGAAGCAAGTTTAGCCAGCTATCATACTCTGTCACAGCTTCCGTCACCTGGAACACTCTCCCATCACACATAAGACAGAGCACCACATACAGGTTCTTCACACACAACCTCAAAGCCTGGCTCATTAACAACCAGGTGTGTCAGCACTAACAGTCTCATGCCTGCCATGTCCGTATGTAGCCTGCCTGTCTGTCTGTCTGCCTGTCTGCCTGTCTGCCTGTCTGTCTGTCTGCCTGTCTGTCTGTCTGCCTGCCTGCCTGCTTGTCTGTCATGTTTGATCCTGTGTCTGCAGGATTGTATTGCACAGCTCTGTTTGCTTGTTTTTGTGTTGTTGTCTTTTTAAACAGTTTTTAAATGTTTAAATGTTTTTAGCGGCTTCTAACACCGTGCCCAGGGACAACGGTTGAAAATTAGCTTTTTTAGCTAACACTGTCACATTTACAGTCATGTTTTTATTAATGTGTGCTGTCGATTAATGTGAACTGTCCCTGTACAAATAAAATCTAAATAAAATAAAATAAAAAATAAATAGACTGCTAACCTTCGCAGATTGCCGACTCAATCCAATCACACACACGCACACACCCCTCCCCCCGCCCATCCTTTCGATATATAATCAGTGCGGCGCCTCTAAGCGGCCATTATCTAATAATTACCCAGCTGTCATTAATATCCTCACTCCTTGTGCCCGTGTGAAGACAGACATGGGGGTGAGAGATGGACGGAGGGAGGGATGGAGCGACAGAGGTAAACAGTGAGTGGGAGAGGCATGCAGGCGTGGTGTTGTGCTGATCTGTCACCTGTCGCCACTATCCGACCGTGCAGCTATAAGGGCGGAAATAGTAGGTTTTATAACGGCATTTGTTAACGTTATTTTAATCAGAAATGATGACCGTAATCTTTTAGTTTGGTGACTGTGATGGTTCCACCGCTGCATCTTCTGTCTTCTTTTTTTCTGCACATTTGATCGTGTCGTGTTAAATAAGCTTAAAGGCAAACAAGATAAAGTCTAGCATTTTTTTTCTCACTTTCAAAGACTGATTTTAAAAAACAAATTGGCCAAAACCAAAGAAGCAGAAAGAGATATATTCTGTCTTCAAAAATTCTAACTAACTGGAGAGCACCATTTCATAAAGGCCCAGTCACACCAGAACCAGCAGCAGAGTTCGTCCTTCGTTGTTGCAAAACATGCCAACAAGTTAGCGAAACCAGGGAACATGCTAGTGCTAGTAAGTTGCCACCGTAGACCGTCTAAGGATCTTTATATTCAGTCTATAGTCAGCTCTTCAAGCTAGCTTGCTTGAGAACTGCCAGTTAAGAAGCTAGCTACTGTAGCTCGTTCGTTGACACAATTTATGCAAGAGATGTACAGTACGGTTGACTCCTGTCCCATGAATGTCTGTAAACATGCTTCTTTTTGTGGAGCAGTTTATACACCAACAGAGCAGCGTGACATAAAAGTGGATAGTGTTCATACAACTGATTTATTATAATAACAATAATACATTTTATAGCGCTTTTCATTAAAATCATCGTAAAAAAAGCTCAACACTAGAAACATAGAACACACATTAAAAGCAGTTTTGAACAGGTGAGTTTTGATTTGTGATTTGAATGTGGAAAGGTCAGTGCAGTCTCGGATGTGTTTGGGGAGAGAATTCCAGAGGGAGGGGGCAGATATGGAGAAGGCTCTGTCGCCCCATGTCCGGTGCTTGGTCCTGAGCGGAAGGGACAGGAGGTTGGCATCAGAGGAGCGGCGGGATGGAGTGTGGTGGTGAAGCAGGTCGGTGAGGTAGGAGGGGGCCTGATTGTGGAGGGCTTTGTGAGTGAGGAGAAGGATTTTGTATTGGATCCGTTGTGGGACGGGGAGCCAGTGGAGGTTCTGGAGAACAGGGTGATGTGGTCACGGGAGCGGGTGTGGGTGAGCAGGCGAGCAGCAGAGTTCTGGATGTACTGGAGTTTATTTAGGATTTAGATGATGTACCATGAAGAATGCTGTTGCAGTAGTCAATTCTGGAGGTGATGAAGGCGTGGACCAGAGTTTCAGCAGCAGATGAGGAGAGTGATGGGCGGAGACGGGTGATGTTTTTTAAGTGGAAAAAGGCAGTTCTGGTGATTTGGTTGACGTGGTGTTCAAAGGAGAGGTTGCTGTCCAACATCACTCCGAGGTTTCGGATGTGTGGGGAGGGAGACAGAGTGGAGTTGTCGATGGTGAGGCAGAAGTTGTGACAGGTTTTAGTGAGGGATTTGGGACCGATGATGATCATGTCAGATTTATCGCAGTTCAGTTTGAGGAAGTTGGTTTGCATCCATGATTTAATGAGGCAGTTGGTGAGAGTGGAGTGAGTAGCAGTGGTGATGGCTTTTGTGGAGATATAGAGTTGGACATCATCGCCATAGCAGTGGAAGTGGAGACTATGTTGACGTATGATATTACCAAGAAGCAGCAAGTAGAGATGAACAGAAGAGGACCACCTCTTAAATGTATCTTAATTTTCTGTTAAGTGAAAAAACAGAAGCTGCACCAAACGTTCTCAACGATCCAAATCGTCTCTAAGCCTGGATGATGAATCCCACGTGGTCATAAATTGGAGGCGTGTGGCTGATTGTTAATTATTAGCATAGATTATGTCCCCTAAACACTATGTAAGGGCAGTTGTTTTGTACAAATACCCTGGCACATGAACAAGAATTGGAGAGATGCGACCAAAAACCAAAAGGCCGTAAGAAGAAGAACTTCAGTAGACAGACGACAGTTTTCCAGAGCATCAGTACTGATGCATTACAGGAAAATCAAAAAGCATTGAAGAGGAGTATATACGCCATTCAGAAGCTGAATGCATGCAATATCATCCAAGGGCTTTTCATAGTCTTAATGGGATCAATGGTGTTTCTTTAATCATCCAATCATTATAATTCCTCTTATTTACCAAAGTTTTCTGTTACCTTTTTAAAAAAGAGCAAAAATAAGAAAACATTTGTTGTTTCATAGCTTCCTGCATGAGGCCCAATGATAGTTTGTTCTGTTTGAGACAATTTGCTGTTGGTCAACTTTGTTTACGGCGCAACTTCACATGTCAAATTTCACGAAAGTTGATCCTGACGTAAAATATTATTTGGCCTTTTCCCAGTGAGTGGAGATTCCATTGAAATGAATAAATTTTGCTCTAAACCGTTTCCTTTTTTTAAACGTATTATGCTCTGACCATTAAACCTTATTTTGTCAAAAATAAACAAAAGATGCCGAGTGAGATCTCTGCGATGAATTTGTTCCATACATTGATGTGAGACCGAACAGTGCCACACCATCTGTATTCATATTAAAAACACAAAACCTTTCCAACCTTCTGCAGGTCACTCCGCAGCTTGTCTCGCCGCTCGGTAGAGGAGGAGTTCCCCCACCTGTACGGCCACGGCTGCACGCTGCGCGACGTCTGCGCCGAATGCACCAAATTCGTTGCCGACGTAATTTCCTCAAGCCGCCGGAGTCTGGACATCCTCAACAACACTCCCAAGAGGGACGGCAAAGTTGCCGCCGCCGCCACCCCCCCTCAGAGACCACAGCTGCAACATCAATCACACCTCCAGACTTGCCCTCACCCTCAGTGTCATCCTCCACCTTACCCACAGTGTCAGCCCCAGCTCCCTGCCCAGTCCCATCATCATCATCATCAACAACAACAGCAGCTTCACGCATCATCGCCGTCTCCTTCGCTGCATCTCCACACCAAGGCAATCAACAATGTCAACCAATGAGTAGATGAATGACTTTTTAATGCCTTTCTGCCCACACATACGCGCACACACCTACACACACACACACACACTCCATAATGAGTTTTGCTCTTCCGCTACAGTGTGCACACACAAAGTTGCACAATCAAAGTTCTTTAAATATTGCTGGGTGGAGCATTAAGTGTGTTATTTAACGGTTATGCTATGATACATAAACCTTTTCTGGTGACTAACTTTTTATCCCATTCTGCAAACACGCACACTCCATAATGAGTGTTGCTCTTGTGCTACACCGTATGCACACACACACACATGCACAGAAAAAGTAGAGTTCTTTTAGGGTTTTAATGGTTACATGCACACCAATAAGGACTCAAATAGCTGTCAGATCGGTTTCAATAGATATAAATACACAAACCAGTGGGGATTCTTCAAAGTTCTTTAAATATTGCTGGGTGGAGCATTAAATTCGTTATTTGACGGTTATGCTATTTTATATATACATATATATAAACCTTTTCTGGAGCTGCATAGAACATTTTTAAGTAAGAATCTAAAGACTCTAAACCACCGCCTCACCCACCATCCAGTTCCCAACTACATTATCTTCCATATCTCACCATCTCACCCATCTAACTCGCACAAAGAGCCCCCCAAGTTACTTTATACGGGTTGAGTAAAAAGCTCCTGGGAGGCAAGCATATGGGAGGCAAGGGCAGATGACTGAAGTCCTAGTGCTTGTGGGAGTATGCACTGTGAGAGAGAAGGCGGAGGTGTTGGGGTGGTGGTCAGTTGAGGAGGACAAAAGCTGCGTGACATAGAGTCAACATGTAACCCTAGCGTTTTAGCTCTCTGTGGTTGCCTTGTTTTTTTTGCTGTCATGAATGTAACTTAGCACACAGAGACAGAACTGTAAAATGATAAGCTTGTATTAATCACCCGAAAAAAGAGATTTGTAACGAGTGGCTGCTGCATAATGAGGCCTCTTTTTGCATTTGTAGACGTGCTTGTAAAGCCCCAGGTGCAGCTGATGAGGTGCGATGGCAGTGACACTGTGAATGTATCGGGGGCGGAGTTGCAGACCGCTCCTTCTTCTTTCTTCTTTCTTTTTTTTAACCAACGCAGCACGATGATGCTGATGTGAAGCGAGCAAATGAAACTCCCGCCTCTCTCACTCCCCGTGGACGCTTGCAATCTGCTCTGGTTTTGTAAACACTAAGTAAACCTCAACTGCAATAAAATCGAATGACAAACACGACCAGTGCTGCGTCTGACTTTTACTCTTCCGCCCGCTGTGTTCGACTCTTTCGTGTGGCCACATAATGGCCAGTGGTCGCAGCGCTGCACTTCACTAATATATGGAATCACAATGTTGTTTATTTATTTTATTACGCCGCCGCGACAGATGTGTCTGGAGGCACGTTTTCATATCTTCCGTCCGTTCGTCTATCCCATTCTCGTGAACTCTTCCAAACACGTTGAGCAAATTTCTTTGAATTTGGCACAAACTTGGACTCAAGGATGAACTGATTAGAATGATGCTTGACCTCACAAATCACAGGATCCATGTGCTAATCATGATAAATTCACACAAGATGAAAGCGATGACATTTTCGACAGACATTGATACAAACTCAAACTTGACTGGTTGGTGGATGCAAAAGAAAAGCATTTTATTTGTCCAATGCCATTTTTATCAAAGAATTTTCATTATTTTTCGGTGTAAGACTTGGAAGTGAAATCCCCAACATCTGTACAATGCACTTCCTGTCAGGGTCACACCAAAGGCACTTTGATAACAGTCCCCACAGTGGGGCCCTTGCCTCCAACAATATCTTATTTAAGAACTGTTCAGGACCTCGTAGCAGCTCCAGGCCCCCTGAATCATTCAGATTCAAGCTGTCCTCGCTGGCTATTCCACTATGCATTGCTGTATTCCGCAGGTAGAGGCAACCGTCAATGAGCACCACACTAGACCCATTGGAATCACTCAATCAGAAGATATGGTCGTCAGTTCAGAGGTCTGTAACCAGGCTAATGAGATTAAGATTCACAATATAACTTTTTTTTTTTTTCATGTACAGCCGGGCTCATTCACCTGTACAGTAAAGAAACAAATTAGGTTTTCCATTACTCAAATCATCAAAGTGAAGAGACAAAACTGCAGAGACACAACATAACTACAAAGAGATAAAAAACAAAAACAAAGGAGACACAAAATAACCACAAAGAGACACAAAAGCTCTAAAAAGAGACAAAACAACTACAAAGAGACAATACGACTTAAACAACAAAACGAAACAACTGTAAAGTTACACACCATGACTACAAAGAGGCAAAAAGCTGCAAAGAGACGCAAACAACACAACATGAATGAAGAGATACAAAACAAACACAAGGAGAAAAATGAACCACAAAAGACGCAGAATGACTACAAAGAGAGCCAACACAACTACAAAAAGATACATAACTACTGCAAAAAGGGGCAAAACAAACAGACAAAAAGCTACCAAAAGAATTACAAAGTGACACAAATTGCCCACAAAAAAGAGGCTAAGCTTGTGTGTCTTGCTCTTATTTAGGTGAGGTGGTGGAGCCTTTTAAATCTGTGCCCAGGGGCCCATATCTCATAATCATGTCAGGTGTCCCTTTATCAAGGTTCACCTAGCTATAACTAATGCAGTGTAATGTAATGGTAAAACAACTATAAATCCTACTAACTGTTCAGTTTTAGAGAGATGTTGATTCCATTGTTGGGTCATTTTGGAGGCTGTAGTTTGTGGTGCTGCTGCCTCGTGCAGAACTTCATGTCTTTCTTTATATATAGACAGAGCTTTCCCAATATGAGGCTTGCAGCAGCTGAGCTCTTTTCATTGAAAATGAATCGTTTAAATTGGCCGCTTGGTAAAATGCTCTCAGATGTGACTCTGCCACAACCCTGCTGGTGGTGGAGATGAAAGGCACATGAAGTGAGCACCCATGATGTGACTCCATTGGAGGGCCGAACTGTGAATGTGCAGGAGTGTGTATCTCTGCAACGCAGCTTGGTGTTACATTTAAAATCACTCTCAGTGCAGATCTCCGCCAGGTGTGTCTGAAATAACCACTGCTGTAAAGTTTGATTGAATGAATACAAGTCTATTCTTTACAAAGCACATGTCCAATAAAAAGGCACAGAATAATTGCATCTCTGGCCACAGATCAGCAGCTGAGTGAGTGCGATGCGCATGTAGTTCCATTAGCTGTTAGCTCATAGCCAAACACACCGTCCAAAACAAT